>NW_027204237.1:1320000-1552341 GCF_024711535.1 Dipodomys merriami
TGAGCCACCTTCCCAGCCCCTTCAAAGAAATTTTTAATTAAAAAAAAAAAAATTGATTGAGCCCGGTGCTGGTTGCTCACATCTGTAATCCTAGCTAGTCAGGAAGCTGAGATCTGAGGATCATGGTTCAAAGCCAGCCCGGGCAGGAAAGTCCATGCGACTCTTGTCTCTAATAAACCACCAGAAAATGGCAAGTGGTGCTGTGACTCAAGTGGTAGAGAACTAGCCTTGAGCTGAAGAGCTGAGGGACAGTGCCCAGGTCCAGAGTTCAAGACCTACAACCCACTCCCCCCCCCCAAAAAAAAGATTGATTGTGATTAACTGTACCAGTATCAGGGCCTGAATTTAGGGGCTTCATGCTCTTTATTCAGGTTTTTTTCAAGTTGGTACTCTACAACTTGAGCCATGCTTCCAATTTGGCGTTTTGCTTACTAACTGGAGATGGAGAATTATGGACTTCTCTGTGTTGGTTTCAAACCTCAACCCCCTAGGTCTCAGCCCCTTGTAATTAGGATTATAGGCATAAGCCACAGCCACCTGGCTATCTCATTTTTGTTCATTTCTATATTTGTAAATACACCTGTTTTGAAAAAATACATGACAGCAATAAAATACTACAATATTTCTTAAATACCCACAGCAGAATGAGAAAACTAAGATTAAAATCTCTGCTCAGGTAGCATGAAAATTAAAAAAGAAAAGATTTCCTACCTCATTAGGGTAGACCAAGGCCCCAGATACTGTATTTACTGTGTCATATTCTGCAACTTGCTAATTGGCTTCTAGGGGATCAGACTAGCGGTTAAGCCTAATAACATAAGGAAAGTTATGTAGACGTATATGAAAGTAAGACAAAAGGATGAGAAATGATCTGCATTTTTTTTTAAGAATACTATGTGGTTTCACTAGTTTAATGAATTATAAAAATGCGTGAATGCACCTCTTCAAGGTGTTACAAAAATGACTAGTTATTTCTGATTTGTGTTAAGCCAACAAACAAGTACACTTTGGTTTTGCTTCTCACATGAGGCCTAATATTTCCATTAGTGGTAGACAGTTTTGTCATCACAGTGGGTAGCACAGATCACCAAACTGGGCCAGATTACCTTATGGGTGTCAATGAGTGACTGTAGGGCCTCTGTGTCATCAGGCAGTGCTCCCCGAAAACGAAGTGTTTGCTCTGCTTCAGAAAGCCACTCCAACAGCATGTGGACTGTGTCTCGAAACTCTTCTGCCTAAAATAACCAACCATAAAGGATTGAATTTTTCTCTCTGTTCAGCCAACATTTTAGTGTATCATAAGTACCTGATGCCCCCCCCGCCCTCCCGTCAAAGCTCCATAAAGGAGCTTTTACTTTTAGACCTCTGAAATCAGCTGGATTTATTTCTTTAAAACAAATGACTGTTCAAAAGTCTTGTAGAACATTCAGAACATCAATTTTCAACTTTATGTTCATTTCAAGATTACTTAGAACTGGTCTTGTTAATGAAATAAAATTTATCTGTTCAGAATCCCTGGCTTCGGTTGATTCAACAAACATGTCTTACCTGTTTTAAGGCCTGCTCAAGTCGGCTTTGCTTGGAAACAGAGAGTTTGCACACAGTGTCCCAGCGAGTACTCAGTTCCTGGAGCTGTCCTTTTACCCATGTGGTGTCATCTCGACTGTTCTCAATTAGTTCTCTGCCTGACCGCTTTAAGACCTGAACAGTACCTGTTCGCTTTCCGAGTTCCTTTTGGAAAACCTAGAAAAGGAGATAGGAGAATAAGTTTGTCTAATAAAATGTTGAGTCCAAGGAGGAAAGTGATAATTTCCTTGGTAGAGTCTAATCATGGATCTTATACACAGAGGAAGGCGGAATGAGATGTATGAAAGAACCTGGATAAGGTACTTATCTTGACAGCTTCTACATCTATGAGAATATTTATCCTCATATATACATACATATGTATATAAATATACATAACTTCCAGAATTATAGGAGATAAATAAGAACATATACCTAGTATAAAGATCACGAATTTGATACAATGTAAAATTAAATTCCTTGTGCTGAAACAGGATGTTATGCAGCTCAGTATGGAAGGTACAGTGTGTACAGTGTGCACAGTGTTAGACTTATGGGTTCAAAATGGTTAAAAAAATCTCTCATTTCCATTTTAGGCCTCAGTAGAACATATAAGGGTATCCATCTCAATTTAAATTCAATTGGTGACTCAACCAGAGACAAACAGGAAGAGGGAGAACTTCAAAGTAAGGTACATACATTGCCAAGTCTGAATCAAACCAATTTTGGTAAATTCTTTGTGACTGAGGCAGAATCCCAGCAACAGTTGGTTTAAATGCAGAAAATGAAGGGGTACCTCTGAACAAAGATATAGCTGTCAGGCTTTTTTTCTCTTCTAGATGTTAGAACAGGACAAAGGGCACATGCAGAAGACCTTAGGGTTTTGCTTTCCATGAAAGTCCTCACCTTATGGGCATCCATGAGGTTCATGACGAGGTCCAGGTCCCCATGCACAGGCTGGTCCTCGGCCAGCTGTGGCTCTACCTTGTACAACCAGTCAACCAAGGCCTGCAAAGCATCCATGAACTGGCCTGAAAACAGCAGGGCTTCCTCCAACTTGTGTTGCCTAAGAAAAGCATGTAAATGTCATTGTTTTTACTGATTCTTTTTATGCGTACAATTCTAACAGCTGGAAAGGAATACTGCTTGAATTCTATCCAAAGAGTGGCTTCCACATTAGAATAGTTAGAAATGTAATTAAAAAAAAAAAAAGACTGAAAGAGATGCCCAAACATGTTGAATCAAACCTTCTCTAGAATGGTTTAGATGTAAATAAAGGGGACATGTATGGATATTTTTCTGACAATTTATAGCCCAATGACACAGGACATACTTTAACAACCCAATGTCTATGTTAATTGCTTTACAGTTGGTTTAGCAGAGGATGACAGTTTCAGGGAGTCTGTGAGTCAGGAGCTCAACTGTTCTATACCAGTTATGTGTCCTTAGGTCATCTCTTTACCTCTGTGAATCCCAATCTCTTCTTCAAAAGATTTGGGAGAAGCAAGAATATAGAGATGTTATAATATGTAGCACAGCATAGAGAATGTAGTGCGTGAAAGTATAATTTTAGAACTGAACTGCATAGGCTCAGACCCAAGCTCTGCCACTTAGAAGCTGAATAATGTTGGGAGAATTAAGAAATCTCTTTATGATGGCTTTTTCGTCTGCAAAATGGGAATAATAGTACCTATCTCACTGGTTTTTATGAGGATCACTGATTAGCAGGCACTGTTGCACACATATTTAGTGTAACTGCTAAGTAAAATTCAGAGATTATATGGTTAAATACATGCAGAGGCTTTGCACTGAGCAGAATATAGGTAAAAACATTTTATAATAAGGTACTGATATTATAAATTGGCAATTTAAAAATATTTAACAAGAATCACTAATCTACTAGTACTAACTTGATTTTATAGGCCTTTCCCTTGCTATTCAGTAAGGCTCAGGTTTTAACTAAGAATTTTTCATACATTTTATTCTAATCACTTCATAACTACTTTAAATTTAAAATCTGTACTATCCATTAGGGTTATTACCATTTTAATTTAGTAGCAGTTAGTCATCAAGACCCTTTTAAAGGATACTCATGCTTACCGTTCCACAGACTTGCCACAAACAGTATCCCATTTGTCTCTGACTTCACCCAGTAAGTTGTCCAGTTTCTGAGCATCATCAGCAAGTAATGTCTTCTCTTTCAGTGCTCTGCCAGTTCTAATTGTGGTATCATACACAGGCTGTTTGCCACCAAGAGTTTTCTGAAACTCCTAGATTTCCAAAAAGAAAAGAAGAAAAATGTTCAAGACCAGATGATGACATGAGGTCCAGGGGTCAACTGCCAACACCAAGGGAAAAAAAGATTCTTGATAATAGCTTATGTTTAAGAAAAAGTTACAGAGCTGGGCGCTGGTGGCTCATGCCTGTAATCCTATCTACTCAGGAGGCTGAGATCTGAGGATCGAAGTTCAAAACCAGCCCAGGCAGGAAAAGTCTGTGAGACTCCTATCTCGAATAAACCACCAGAAAACCAGAAATGGCGCTGTGGCTCAAGTGGTAGAGCACTCGCCTTGAGCTGGAGAGCTCAGGGACAGTGACCAGGCCCAGAGTTCAAGCCCTACAACCGACAAAAAAAAAAAAGACAAAAAATTACAGGTTTTGGTCTATGCCATGTATGGAAGTGAATGTAAACTTCTAAAAGCTTAAATCTTTAGTTAGTTACTACCCAAGCCATTTTGTTTAAATTGTTATTTAAAAGAGCAGATATAATGGTAAGGCAGTGTCTAGATGTAAAATGGAATCCTGGGGCTAGGGGTAGAGCACTTACCTAGTATGTATAAGACTCTGGATCTGACTCCCAGAACCATAACCAAGGAAACAAAAGAAGGAACACTGGCTTCATCATCTTTTTTTTTTTTCTTTTGTGTTAGTCTTAGGGCTTGAAGTAAGGGCCTGGTGCTATCTTTATCTTTGAGCTTTTTTTTTTTGCTCAAGGCTAGTGCTCTATCACTTGAGCCACACCTTTACTTCTGTTTTTTCAGTTTAACTGGAGACTCAAGGACCTTCCTTTGCATGCTGGCTTTGAATTATGATACTCAGATCTCAGTCTCCTAAGTAGGTAGGATTTTAGCTGTGAGCACTGGTGCTTGGCCACTCTAAAATTTTAATATTACTCAATTGTCTTTTATTATGAACTAGCTCTGATTTCTAAGAGTGAATTGATTGATTTACCTTATGTTTAGAAAGCTGAAGTTTGATTTTGTCTGGGTCATTGGATATCTCCAGTTCTGAATCCAGATGACTCTCTGCATCTTCTAGCCAGTCAATGAGTTTTTTCCAAGCTTCATGGAACTAAAATTAATTTTTTTTTAAAGTTACAACAGGAGTAAATATGCGAACTATACAACTTGCATCTATTCTAGAGATCCAAGTTGTGCAGCCCAAAGGTGTTTAATAAATCACTATCTTTCTTTTAAAACTTACTTGCTTTGCCCGCTTCCTGGCATCATCTAGTGATCGACCCCTTTCAATAGATCGCTGAACAACCTTCTCCCACCGAGACTGGACACTAACTAACAAGTTCTTGATTAAAACAACATCCTGTTTTTGGCTAAGGAACTTTAATTGATTCCCAGTTTGATCCAGTTCAATGATCTGGTCTCGATGAGCATTTACTTCATTGGCAAAAACCTGAGGAAACAACATTGTTCTTTTAAGCTTAAAATAAGGTAAATGAGTACCCTTTTCCATGAATCCCTCCAAAAGGAAGGTAATATCCCAAGTCACAGTTACCTTGTGCTCCTCTATCTGGGAAAGGACAGTGTTCAGAATCAGGCTGGGAGGAGAAACGATGTTTAAGCTCTGCTCTGCTAGAGTGAGCCAGTTGATAAATTCTTGTAAGGAATTCTGGAATTCTGTTGCCAAGTTGAGGGCTTCCTCCAGCTTTGACTGAGTTTTAAATAAAACACAAAGAAATTATAGCTTCAATTATAGTTTCAATGACAAAGGCATGAATTTAACATAGAATGAGATTACCTCCAAATATGCTTTGTTTATAAAAAAGGAGACATTTAATGGTAGTGTCTGAAACAATTGGACAGGAACACAGAAAAGGAAAGAGCAAACTGGGAACTGGTAGCTCATGCCTACAACCCTAGCTATTCAGGAAGTTAAGATCTGAGGTTCTCAATTCAAAACCAGCCTGAAAAGAAAAGTTAATCTTCAATTAACTGCCCAAAATCCAGAAGTGGAGCTGTGGCTCAAGTGCTAGGAGTGCCCTGGACCTAAGTTCAAGTCCTAGTACTAGCACAGAAGGAAGGAAAGAAAGAAAGGGGGCAAATATTTTGGTCCTTTATTACTTTCATCTGCTATGACAGAGAAGGTAACTCAGTTTTTTTTGTTTTTCACAGTAGTGGGACTTGAACTCTGGGTCTGGGCACTGTCCTTGAGCTAGCTCTTCAGCTCAAGGCTTAGTGCTCTACCACTTGAGCCACAGCACCATATCCAGTTTTCTGGTGGTTAAGTGGAGATAAATCTCGTGGACTTTCCTGCCTGGGCTGGCTTTTTTTTTTTTGTCGGTTGTGCGACTTGAACTCTGGGCTTGGGCGCTATCCCTGCACTCTTCAGCTCAAGGCAAGTGCTCTACCACTTGAGCCACAGTGCTACTTCCGGTTTTCTAGTGGTTAACTAGAGATAAGAGTCTCGGACTTTTCTGCCCAGGCTGGCTTTGAACCTTGATCCTCAGATCCTAGCCTCCTCAGTAGCTAGGATTACAGGTGTGAGCCACCAGTGCCTGGCTTTGGCTGGCTTTTGAACTGCGATCCTCAGATCTCAGCCTCATGAGTAGCTAGGATTACAGGCATGAGCCTCTGTTATCCGACTGGTAACTCCATTTTTAAGAAATATTGGGAAGAGATAATATGATTTACTTCTCTCTTACTTAGTAAATCTTTGCATGCCACATGTGTAGTAGAATCTAAGTTTCTTATAGAGAACTGATAGTAGCACTCCTTACATGCCCTATCTCTATCCTAAGTCATAACCTCCAGCAAACTGATGATTAATATGGAATATGAAGTCCATCACTAAACCATAATAGGCAGTAATCTATGTCTTAGCTAGTAGATGGAGAAAAACAAAGTTTGCTCAAATCAAGCAAACTTCTAAAAGAGTGTTTTGTGGTGATACCTTCCTTTCTTCCATTTTACTGCTGACTACATGCCACTTCTGTTCCAAGAGTGCTATACTCTGTTCTGTTTTTGAGCCAGACCCAGAATCATCACGGCTTAGGAGCATGAGCCTGCCCTTGTCAAGCAGCTGATTGTAAGTCTCTTCTTTGGCTTTCAGTTGGGAATAGAGCTCCTGAAAGACAAAATAGGAAAAGACATCAACAATACTCATTCCCTGGAAGACACTTGCCCAGATTCATTAGCACCATTTGGCAAAAATCAAACCTTTTTTTATTCTGTTCAATGAATAAGCTGTTAGGGAATAAAAACCCATTATTATTCTTAATATTAAGATAATTTTATAATCAAGTAAATAGAAGAACTTAGAACTTTCTTCCATAGTAATTATTTCCTGAAGGATTTGCCTAGAAATTATGTTGTCTTTTGTTCTCACTATGCTTTCTTGGAAAACTGTCAAGAATTTCTTTAATTTCCATAGACCTCCACTGAGTAGTTGTCTTAAATAAAAACATTTGTACTATGTATTTGTTTGGGTAATGCTCCCACTTTCTAGGCAATACTCTTGTGCCTACCAAATGGAGCAACTCAAAACTTATCAGCTTACCAAGTAATTCTGAGATATTCTTTTACTACTGACACTCATGGCAGGGTATTAAAGCCTACAGATGAACAGCAATACCCAAGGTTGTACTACAATGTAGGTAAAGTAAACTACTTTGCAGACCCCAAGATACACACATCACCAGGAACCTAGAGAGGCTATTGAATGTGAGATACTTATACTCTCAACTTGAAGAAATCACTGTTACCATATGTGAATCAAGCTGTTCCCTAGCAGTTTCAGGAAGTCCCCCAGTGGGCTTAGATGCTGAAAGCTGGCTCTCCATTCTAGTCAGTTCCAAGAGGAAATCTTCAATTTCACTGTGAAAACCTTGGGCCTAAGAAAAAGATATATTAACAATGTCAATAGTCAATTCTCAGCTTCAAAAGTAAACTTTCTAATGATTCTATGAGAAATTTACTATGAGGGAGCAATTTGGAGCTGCTTCAAAAAGGCAGACTGTTGTGTTAGGGGTTTAGCAGAATCCTTCAAACCTCAGAACATGTAGATGTCATATATAATCTGATGACTAGACTAAAGCCCTATTGAGCAGTGGGACTTAACTTGATGCAGGAAAAATGTCAATCTCTAAACATGATTGATTAAAGAGAAGATCTACTGCTGGTTGCTGGTGGTTCATGCCTGTAATCCTAGCTACTCAGAAGGCTGAGATCTGAGGATCGCAGTTCAAAGCCAGCCTTGGCAGGAAAGTCCGTGAGACTCTCATCTCTAATAAACCACTAGAAAACTGGAAGTGGCATTGTGGCTCAAATGGTAGAGCGCTCCCCTTGAGCTGAAGAGCGCAGGGACAGCACCCAAGCCCAGAGTTCAAGCCCCATGATCAACAAAAAAGAAAATAAAAAAAAGATCTACTAATTTATAACAGTAAATAAAAGAGATTTAGCTACAAACTAATAAAAAAAATAACCATCCAATCAAAACTGCAATTTTTATACCAAGTTCACAGAGGGTTCTATCCCAAATGGCTTTCCTCTCTCTGACTTGGGCCTTCTCTGAGTGGTGTCATTTGCACAGCTCTTCCTAACTTGGGGGACCCACATACCTGTTGCAGTGTCAATTGAAGCTGCTGTTCCCTCTCCTCTGTTTTCTGCAGCACTGACTCCCAACACTGGTTCATGGTTTCCAAACGGCTTCTTAAGCTGCTGGCATCATCTCCAGCACTTGATTCAAGAAGTTCATTGCCAGCTTTGTTAACTGTTTCCACTGTGGCTTGATGAGCTAAAACATCATTTTTTAGGACCTAAAAGAATGTTTAATGATATCAATGATCTCTATGACATAAAATATCATCAAGTCTGGTTCCTCAATTTTCATATGCCATCAAAAAACTTCCGTGGCAATATGTTCTGGTCTCTAACCAACAGAATTAGAAATGAGGCAGGTGCCGGTGGTTCACTCCTGTAATCCTAGCTACTCAGGAGGCTGACATCTGAGGATCATGGTTTGAAGGCAGCCCAAGCAGAAAAGTTCCTGTAAGACTCTTATCTCCAATAAACTATTCAAAAAAGCTGAAGGCGGTACTGTGGCTCAAGTGGAAGAGTGCTAGCCTTGAGCACAAAGAGGCTCACGGACAGAGCCCAGCCCATGAGTTCAAGGACTAGCAAAACAAAACAAAACAATAACAACAACAATAAAAAAGAATTGGAAATGAGAAATGAAAATACTTACATGATGCTTTGCAAGCTCAACTTCAATGACTTTTGGGTCTCCGTTTATTGGTCTCTGAGCATCCAGCAACTCTTCAGTGTGAGTCAGCCAACTCATTAATTCCTCTAAAGCATGCTGGAACTGGCCAAGGGCCAAGAGAGCACCTTCTAGCTTATGCTGCTCAGAACAAGACAGAAAGGGAGCAATTGTTAGGAAATTAGAAATGGGCATATTACAGTTCTCTTATATGCTAGACTTTTTGCCTTACCTGTCTGTGGGCAATTTTTTCACCCAGATTCTCCCAGAGGTGTTTGAGTTCTGTCAGTGGTTCTCGTATAATGTCCCTGTCTGTTTCATCAGTAGCTTTCTTTAACATTAGTTCACCTTGGTGATTAAGCTTCTCCATCTCAATTTGCTGTTGGTAAACTTCAACTTTGAACTCCTACCAAATATAGATTTAATGTTAACATCAAAACAAATCTTCAGTAACTAAAGAAGCAACTCTTTTTTAAAAACCATTCCTGGATACAAACCTTCATCTCATTTAACTGATCTTTGACAGTGTTGAGGTCAGTGCCAACTAGGGGCATGGTACAGAGTTTGATCACAGTGTTATCTAGCCAGTCAAACATAGCCTGAAACAAAAATAAAAATACATAGAAACAAAAGTTAAAAATAAAAAACATATGTAAGTGAGAAAGAATCAGGATTAACATTGCTAAAGTTGGCTTTTACAATAATCTGAGTTTGAAAGCTCTAGCAACTGGTGACTTGCTAGTGGTAAGGCTAGCTTCACTGTGTCATGTAGTATAGGTGTGATGAACATGCAATCATGATAAAAATGACAAGGGGAGTAGAAACTCAGACATATGTCAGTACTAGTCTCACTAGAAGTGGAAATTTTGGTTAAGTAGGTGGAAACAGCACTGGTTTAGGTTTGAGAATGTTGGAGTGGTATCAATGTGATCCACTATTGCACCAAAATTGGAAAATGATCAAGAAAAAATACAACCCATATTTTTTGGTGGTCAACACCAGCCTCTTACCTGCAGAGTGTCCTGATATTGTACAGCAGCTTGCATGGCATCCTCGAGTTTATCTAGTCTCTCTTTCCATGTTTTGTTTAAGTTCTCCCAAGCATTATTCATCTAGGAGAAAAATATTCAATCAGATTGTTCTATTAATACCATTCTCCAGTCAGGGCTCACTTGTGTTTCATCTGAACTTTTATCTATTCTCCATACCTCATCAATGCTCTTCTTCACTTCCGGCTTCTCAGTTTCTCCACAGGCAAAAATCAAATCTGCTCCAAGGATCCGAATGAACTCTAATTCTTCATGTAAACCATCTGTCTCTTCCTTAATAGTCTACATGTAAAAGAACAGATCATGAGCCAAAGCAGAAAGTAGAATGGAACTTCCCAAACCTTTTAAATGCAACTTATACTCATTGAGGGCAAACATTAAATGGAACCATCAAACTCATAAAAGATTTTGAATACTCTTATATTTTATTTGGACAGTGAAGCCATCTATTCCAAGTAGTTGTTGATGTGTATCATACATGTATATGTTCCCATAAAGAGCATACAGTAATGAAAAAGATGTCAGGAGGGCCAGGTCCTGGTGGCTCACACCTGCAATCCTAACTACTCAGCAGACTGAGATTTGAGGATCAAATTTCAAAGCCAGACTGGGCAGGAAAGTCTGAGATTCTTCAACTAACCACCAGAAAAGTTGAGCAAAAGCAGACTGTATATGAAAAGTGGAATGCCTGACAATAATTTACCAATGGCTCATCTTTGCCTGTCTTCAAGTTTACAATGTGCAGACATAGATTTATTACAGAGAAGTATTTAACAAGGATTAAATAACACAGTACAAGTCATAAATATTAATGTTGACAGACCAGCATTACCCAACCCACACCAATGCTGGGCTATCTGGGCTAAGTAATCTTAAAAAAAGTAAATTCTATGTCAGATCACACAATGTGGTTCATGAACTGACTCTAAGAAAAATTAAGAATGGGGGCAGTTTCTGAAAAATATTTGAAATTAAATAAGAAAGATAATAGCATGATAGGCGTGGCTTGTGCTAAATGAACAACATGAAATGAGTAAAGCTAATAAAAACTAAGATTCCTCAAAAAGACTAGAAAAAGGCATGTCTTAAGTAACAACTGTTATCTCTGGATGATAAACCCCAAACTGTTTTTCTATATTAAAGACACCTTAACAGGTATTTTTATTTCCAAGTGAAAAAATGTGCTAACTTAAAAAACACGAAACCAATCTTTTAGCTTAGTCTGCTGAAAGCTAACACGATATGCTTAGGGACTGTGAGGCTAGCTCAGTGATAGAGTGCTTGCCTAGCACGCATGAGGCCCAGGGTTAAATTTTCAGTATTGTAAAAATAACTCCCCCAAACAGTGGAGTTCTTGTCTAGCATGCATGAGGCCCAGGGTTAAATTCTCAGTATTGTAAAAATAACTCCCCCAAACAGTGGAGTTCTTGCTTGCATGCACAAAAGAAATTGGGTTCAATCCTTAGTCCTGTAATAACTTCCTACCCCCAAAACAAAAGTTAGATCAACTGTTTGGCTAGAGGACACATGTAGGTTTTTAATTTTTAATTTTTTCTTTCTTACCTCAGCAGCTTCAACCTGCTGCTTGATGATGGATGGGTCAATGCCTGGGCTTTCCAAGTCATGGACAATATCCTGGGTATCTTTGATGGTGGTTAGAAGAGCTGCCATGTCATACCAGAACTTCTCTGCTAATTCAAGGACGTCAAGGAATTTAATTTCTCGCTCTTCAGCTCGAGCTCTGATGTCCTCCCAGAAGAATACCATTTGATCCAGTTTGTCCTGGATTTCTGAGGAGGTAAACAGATGTGAATGGGACTTCTCTATTTATCTGAAATCAGTTTCATCAAAAATTCCATCTAATTTGACATTCTCAATGAAACTATTTTTTAAAATAGCTCTAAAATTTGTAACTGATTTTTTTGCTGCCTTAGCTTTATTTCTATTAGTTCTATGTTAGCACTTTTTGCTTATGTGAATCTTCCACATAAGGGGATCACAGATGTAATCTTTTAAACTTCTAACATAAAGGTACTGGTAAGATAAAAAATTTTAGCTTGCAAAAGAGCTGAGATGAGAACTCTTCTTCCCTGTATTCTGTGTTGAACTCTGTCCCTACATTTCCCAAAGAAAGTGTTATAAGAGGTAGTTATGTTCTATCCACCATTGATACTGTAACTTACTCACATTAGGGGTTAAAAGGAGCATTTGTTTCCAAGCCTGGGAATCTAGCTACCAATTGTAATCTTGTTTCAATGGGAAAATGTGTTCTGAATTCTAAATGATTTCCAAATGACTTTCAAGAATACTCATTTGCCAATATGTGGGAACTGTTACATTCAACAAAATACATCTAATACTATAGATAATAACCATAGCCTGGAATTAATATAACTGACTTTATTTGAAGATAATTAGATTATGGTTACAGCTGTGGTTCAGCAAGTGCCTGTCTAGCAAGTTTGAGGCCTTGAGTTCAACCCCAACAACACTGACAAAAAAAAAAAAAAATAAATAGCTCCAGCAAACACCTTTGGCAGCCAGATCCTTGTCCGCTCCCAGAGATCGCCCAATGAGCTCTTCTCCACGGCGCTTTAGGGCCTCAAAGGATGGCTGCAGTTTTTCTAGTTCCATGGTGGCACTCTTATTGTCACTGATGCATTCTCTAATCTTGTCTACTTCAGCAGGGATCAGGGGTGGCATACGCAGGCGAGAGGAAAGGTTCTCCAGGGTCTCCAACATGGGCTCGATTTTATCATGAAACTAAATAAAGTTGGAACATTAGCCAGTACAGTAATACTTTATCACGTGCTTTAGAGAAACATTAGGGTGTAAGAATAAGGTATAAAGCCACTACTTTTTAGGATAGATAGTGCAGTGCTTAGCCTAGCCCAATAGCTTTTAAGTGTTGCGTTTGGCTAAAACACAATTTGGAACTTACTATAGAACGCTGGGCAATTTGGAAAAAAAAAAGGTAGTTTTTTAAGAGTCCAAAGATAGTAAGTAGTATGCAAAACATCAATTTGAATCACTAATGTTGTCACAATGGTTCTTCTATTCCAATTAATATGACAAGAAAGGAACAAGACTATGAAACTGGTGAGAGTCAGTATGTCAACATCTCAGATGATAGTTGCATGCAACAGACTGGACCAACAAGTTAGATGCCCACCACAAACTGTGTAAATAGATGGGGAACTTAATATGCCACATGACTTGGGAGTTTGAAAGGCTGGGCAGGGAAGGTGATTCAGTGGTGGAGTGCTTGCCTCACATGCATGATGAGGCCCTGGGATCGATCCCTCAACACCACATAAACAGAAAAAGCTGGAAGTGGTGCTGTGGCTCAAGAGGTGGAGTGCTAGCCTTGAGGTGAAGAGCTCAGGGACAACACCCAGACCCAGAGTTCAAGCCCCATGATTGACCCAAAAAAAAAAAAAAAAGTATAATGGCATGCAGTTGAACAACCCACTGTAAGGAACAGTGGGAGTGAAATGCTGGCATGACAAAAAGTAATTAAGGTCAAATCTAACCTTATTCTAAAAGAAAAATTACCTTTCCAATTTTCTGGCACATTGAGTAACCTGAGTATAATTATAAAATTCTCATTTATAATCTGATGTAGATAAGTTTGCTTCCTTATAACACTATTGGCTAATGTCAGTAATAAGGCTTATCAATTTTCATTGTCAAACAGGAAAAAAAAAAATCTTAAAACAAAATCACTTCCCACCACTCCCTCACTTCTAGATTCCACCCCTAATGAAACTATCATATAAACTCCACTAATCAAATTTATTCTAGGGAAATTTCCATAGAGGGAATGCCCTCAATTTTCATTCTTTATAAATATATCCTAATAGCAATGGGGCTGGGTACCTTACCTCTGTAATCTGCAATGGTGGGCGCGGTCAACACAACAATGAAATGTGACGATGTGGGGAGGACAGGAGCAGGCAGCAACAACACAAAGTAACACATTCCACAATGTGAGTGAGAGATGGGAAGGGAGGGAGGTGAAGGGAAAAACTTGAGTAAGTACAAATATTAACCAAGAATACTGACTAAACAAAGGACTATAATACCCAGAGACATGACAAAAAGTACCACTAACAATTATTTATTAGTTGAAAAATATGTAGTTACATGCTTCAATCTCCACGACTGGTGGTTTATGCTTCTGGTCTTTGGCTTACTTCTCCCTACTGAAGCATCTTTCTCTAAACTGGTTGCTTTTTAAGCAAGAAAAACTGTGTAGTCATTCTAAATCTTAAAAATAACAGGCCCAAGCTGAACACCAGTGGCACATACCTGTAATCCTATCTACTCAGGAGGCTGAGACCTGAGCAATGTGGTTGAAAGCCAGCCCAAGTAGGAAAGTCTGTGAGACTCTTACTTCCACTTAACCATAGCCAGAAGTGAAGCTGTGGCAAGTGGTAGAGTGTCAGCTTTGAGCAAAAAAGCCCATGGTTAGCACCCTGGCCCTGAGTTCAAGCCCAAAAACAAAACCACATCAATCAAATGAAAGTAATAGATTTAAAAGAAATTTGATTATTGTTGAGATAATCACTGCTTTTGGATCTACAAATCTCCATCTACTAATTGAGAGACAAATTACACATAGTAGCCAAGATACATTTTATTCTCCATAAAATTCTCCACAGTCTATCACTATGCTTCCTCCACTATCAATAATGTACTATTATAGTCTTGACACTCCTCTGTACAGACCCACACCAGACACACAGACCTGTTGTTTAGACTAGGGTAATTTGAAAGTTGTAAGAATGTAAGACAAACATATACCTGAGCAGATTGGGAAACAGCCTCATCCAGAGCCAGGGCCCGCTGGCGCACCTCTTCTTTTATTTGGGCATACATATTTTCTGCTTTCTGGTATTTTTCTTCTACCATTTTCCCTTCTTCAGGGTTTAATTCCTTTAGTTGTGGGCCAATCTTTAGTAGCTTATCAATATGAGGTTTGTGCTCAGCAATGGATTCCCTTAATTGCTACAGAAAGAAATATGGATTAATGAGTGAGGTCGAGGGTATAGCTTAGCGGAAGAGCACAAAGTTAGTATGCTTAAGGCCCAGGTTTAGATTTATAGCACCACACACACACAAAAAATCAAACAAACAAAAAGTATTTTCTGTACAAGTTCACTTTGATCAGAGCTAATATTAACTTTGAAAGAAAAAAACCTAAATTGTTAAAAAGAAAAAAACAAAACAGCAAGTCCTAGCATTTTATTACTTATGTGAAAACAAAAAAACTCCTAAGTTTTGGGACTAACTAATTCTCTTAATTTTCAAAAGCCACTTTTAGATGTCCCATCACCCTCAAAATCTTCTTGGACATACCTTCTCTTTCTCTCTCTCTCTCTCTCTCTCTCTCTCTCTCTTCTCTACCATCCATGTCATACCAGTCAACCCCATCTCTTCTGTACATACAAATACTTCTATGAACTATATTTTAATTTACATGGTTTAATACTGTTCCACCACCCAGATTGAGACATCAAACAGGATGTTTTGACTAGAAACCCTTTTGGCAATCCAACCACTCTTCACTTTTGTGCAACTTCCAGGACATATCCCTTACTTAAAGGAAAACAGGACTAGTTATAAGCACAATCAACATTAAAAAAAAAAACAAATCACTGTCAGTGATTATTAGTATTAGTGAAAATATCTATGCATTTCCTTTTCATCAAATTACATTCAGCAAACATTTTCTGATAATTTCTTCACAACTTGTACTTCAGGTGCTTCACCAACTGGAAAGGTCCAACCACACCAACCACACCTAACTCTAACACTCAAAAATGTATAAAATTTCCTAGATTCTTTTTTAGTATTTTTTTAATAGTACTAGGAGTTAAGTTCATGGCCTGTGTACACTAGTAGGCATATGCTCTACAACTGAGCAACACTCCCAGTCCTAGTTAATTCTTCCTTTATTTTTGTAATACACTTGTGTAATTACATTCATTAATTCATATTAAATAATGAAGGAAACAATTTAATTTGTACTTTTGTAAAAAGAAAAAATAATTTTATAGCATAAAACTTAGTAGTATATTAATGTGTTCTTTTTGAATAAATTCCAGGTTATTTTCATTCTACAACAAAATTAAAGTTGGTATGCTCCTTACCCTCATTTCTTCTTGCTGTTGTCTGAGTTGTTCATGATCAATAGCTGGAGGAGGTAACTGTGCTATTAGTGCTCGAGTTTCCTCAATCCAAGGGCTGAGCTCTTCAAAAGTTTCCCAAAACTGGTTTACCAAGACCTGTGCTCGCTCCAATCGGGCATAACGCTCTGAATTGAGCAGGCTAATGTCTTCATATTGCTGTATTAGACATTCTGTCTTTTCCTATGAGTCCAAGTAAAAATATAATGAACACTTCTTTTAAGAAAAAAACAGCATATATATTAAAAATTAGATATCTATATGAACAAACACTAAATTTCTAGCAAATATGGGCTAATCTAGTAAGTATAGAAGTGATTTTTTCTTCTTTAAATTCAAAATTTAGTATTTTTCCTATATTTATATAAAAACTATAAAGTACAGTAATAAAATAGCACAAGCACCAAAAATTAACTTATTAGCAGTGATACATAACAATAAGCATTACTATAACATTACTATAACAGATCATTGCTATAATAAAGTTATAGCATCTCAAAAGCTATGATAGAGTACTAATGAAAAATAAGTCTCCCACAACTAGCATTTATTATTTAAGTGTTTAAGGTGAGTAGTGAATTTATTAAAATTCCTTAACCATCTGCTTTATTTTCTTGAATCAGGTCTTGCTATGTTCCATAGGCCTGGACCTGTGGTGATCCTCCTGCCTCAGCCTTCTGAGTGCTGGGATTATAGGTGTATATGATTTTTCTTGGCATTAACTGTATTGTTAATAATAAACAAACAAAACTAGTATAAAAATTATCTTGCCCAATCTTTTAGAAAGCAGGTAATATCTTTATGGTAGAAGAAATTAATACCTGCATGTGATTCTGAAAAGTTTATTATAAATAATTTTTTAAAAAAATCTGTCAAAGCTCACTCTTCTAGACCAAAGAAGCAATTCCTGTCATAATGATGATGGGCTTACAATATATTTCATATTACATAGCATTGCTGTTTAGGCATTTGTGAATACAAGGCCATGATCTAAAGTCTCTAGGACATAGTTAAGATTTTTAATAAACATCAGCAATAAGAAAGGTCAAGAACCAGGCACTGGTGGCTCACACCTGTAATCCTAGCTACTTAGGAGGCTGAGATCTGAGGATCGTGGTACAAAGCCAGCCCGGGCAGGAAAGTCCGTGAGACTCTTATCTCCAATTAACCATAAGAAAACCAGAAATGGCATTGTGGCTCAAGTGGTAGAGCGCTTGCATTGAGCTGAAGAGCTCAGAGACAGCAACAGGCCCAGAGTTCAGGCCCCACGACCAAAAAAAAAAAAAAAAAAAAAAGTCTAAGGAAAAACACTTGAAAACATTATTTTGTAACTGTGCTCAATTTACCATGTTTAAGTGAGTAATAACTGTAATTCACCTGTAATACAGCTTTCTGCTCTTCTCCACAAGTGCCAAAGATTTCACCACGGTGACTGAAGAGTTCATCCATTGAATCTTTATGACGAATGATATCAATAGAGAAAGCCTTTGAAAAGTAAACAATAGTTAAGTCAAGAAGTAATTTACAGGGTGTTGGTGGCTCATGCCTATAATCCTAGTTACTCAGGAGGCTGAGATCTGAAGTTCACAGTTTGAAGTCAGCCTAGGCAGAAAAGTCCTTAAGCCTCATCTCTAACCAACCAGCAAAAAGCTGGAATGGAGCTCAAGGAGTAGAGTGCTAACCTTGAGCAAAAAAGCTCAGGGATAGCACCCAGGCCCTGAGTTCAAGCCCCAGGAGACAGACAGACAGACAGACAGACAAACAGATGGACGGACGGACAGACAGACAGACAGACAGACAGACAGACACACACACACACTCACAAAAAAAGAGGGGGGAGGGGAGGGAAGTAAAAGTATCCTGAGTCTGCGTTAGTGAAAGGTAAAGCACAAATTTTAATACTTTGCTTATCCAACAACTTTAATGATTATCCTTTAACTTACAGAAACATGTTTCCCTCTGAAAATCATTCAGGAACCTGTTATTCTTTCCTGGATCCCTGGACCAAATTACATTTTTCACAAAGCCAAAAAAACCCCCAAAACTAAATACATCATCCTTCACAAGAAAAAAAACAAAAGCAAACAACAAAATCCCAAACTTTTCTTTACCATACTCACCAACCAAATAGAAAAGCTATCTTCAAGACACTGTAAGCTATTGATAAATCTACTACTTCAGGACACTTTAGGGGGTGCTCTGGTGTTTCATCCTTACCTTTTGTACCTGAAGCTGAGCTGTGGTCTGGTCCTGTTCAAGGCGAATTGGCCCTAAGGCCATCAGCTTTCGTTTTGTTTCTGCAACCCAAGCTAGTTCTGCATCAGCAGCTTGCTCATACTAAAAAACATAATGAGAAAAAATTAACAAGTTACATACAGCCAAGGTCTCCTTCCTAGAACTGCAATTTATCTAACACAGTAAGGCCTGGATTGTCAGTAATAGTTTATATTTCATAAAATTAAAGCAGAAGAATTTCCTAAGAATCACAAGTCAAGATACAAATTAGAGCTGATCATATTTCCACTCTTTTAAAAGCAGTTCTAGGGGCTGGGAAGGTGGCTCAGTAGTAGAGTGCTTGCCTTGCATGCATGAGGCCCTGGGTTCGATTCCTCAGCACCACATAAGCAAAAAGAAAAAAGCTGGAAGTGACGCTGTGGCTCAAGTGGTAGAGTGCTAGCCTTGAGCTGAAGAGCTGAGGGACAGCACCCAGGCCGAGTTCAGGCCCCACGACCTGACTGCCCCCCCCAAAAAAATAAAAGAATAAATTAAAAAAAAAAAGCAGTTCTAGAATCTAGCAGGTAGGTCTACAGCTAGAAACAACAGAAACTGACATCTTTAAAAAAAATATGCCTTTTATCAGATGTTTTTGTAAAATTGCATTTTCTGCCAACATTTTTCCTACCTCAACACCGAGCAGTTTTGTTTTGTTTTGCCAGTTCTGGGGCCTGGGCAAGTAATAGTTTTAGATGTTTAAACATGAACTTAAAATTGCAGCGGACAAATAAGTAAAGTTAACTTTAAGTATTCACTTGTAGCTGAAGAAGTGTAAGACCCCAAAAAAACACCAGATCTTTAAATGGTTATGCAATAATAAAACCCCAAAATATGATCTTTATGAATACTGGTCATGAAGCTCCCTCAATCTTTTATCTTGTTGTCAACCTATGCTAATATAGTTTTAGTACTCCTTATCAGAAACAGAAGTGTTTGCAATGTTAGTTTTTTGGATTTTGAAATACTTATAGACATATCTTTATTGGTTTAGCATTGTTAACCTTGAGTATTTGAAATGTTCCAACATTCTGAACTTTTTTTTTGGTCAGTCATGGGGCTTGATCCCTGGGCCTGAGTGCTGTCCCTCAGCTCTTCAGCTCAAGACTAGCATGCCACCACTTGAGCCATAGCACCACTTCTGGTTTTTCTGGTGGTTTATTGGAGATAAAAGTTTCATGGCTTTTCCAGCCCAGGCTGGCTTTGAACCGGAATTCTCAGATCTCACAGCCTCTGAGTAGCTAGGATTACAGGCATGAGCCTGGGCACTGTCCCTGAACTTCTATTGCTCAAAGCTAGCACTCTACTAGAGCCACAATGCCACTTTTGGCATTTTCTGTTTATGTGGTACTGAGGAATTGAACCCAGGGCTTCATGCATGCTAGGCAAGCACTCTACCACTAAGCGATAATCCCAGCCCCCTAAGTTTTAGATGAAGAGAAAATTAAGTTTCTCCCTACGCACAATAAGTTGTATATTGAAATATCAGGCCAAGCTTAGAGATAACCCTAAAGATACATTGGGGATACATGGGGGGTGAGGGATGGTCTTGGGAGTCAGAAAAAACTTTTGCATAATTCATAAAGCATTTGCTGCTGGGTACTAGTGGCTCATGCCTGAAATTCTAGCTACTAAAGAGGCTGAGATTTAAGGATCCTAGTTCAAAGCCAGCCCAAGCAGAAAAGTCCCCATGAGACTTCTATATCCAATTAACCACTCAGGAAGTGGAGCTGTGGCTCAAAGTGGTAGAGTGCTAGCCTAGCCTTGAGCAAAAGAGCTCAGGGACAGCACCCATGGTCCTGAGTTCAAGCCTCACAACCAACAACAACAAAAAGCATTTGCTTATCATTATGAATCCAAGGAGTCATGCTATTATGCTTGTAATTCAGCACTCAGGAGGTTGAGGGAACAGGATTTTGAGTTTGAAGCCAGCCTGGGCTATGTAGGGAAACTGTCTTTAAAAAAAAAAAAAAAAGAGGAAGAGGGGATATTCAGCTACAGACTAAAGCAGATAACTTTCCTCCAGAAGCAGGAAGGAAAAAAGATCAAGGGAAATATGATACCTATGTTTACCGAGAGAAGTTTCTATTTTGGATGCCTGGTATTTTGGTTTGCATATTTGATAGTAATTATAGTTCTTATTTCCATCCCCTCTTTCATTTAATGTTAAGATAGTTAATTATTTCAAACTAAGATTATGATGCACTGAACTTTTTAGGTTCTATCACCACTGGTCAAATCCTTAAGGAAAGACCTCACATTGATTCTGAGTTTTTGTCTATTCAAAGTGCCTAAGTATTTTGGGTCAAATCTGAATCCATTCTCACAAACTTCTACCCAATTGTTTTCCATCACTGAAATGTTTGTTGCATCATTATTAATGCTGATTTCATTACTGCTCTTCCTGAGCCTGTATGTATGCAGGTCATAGTAACTGAACCTCACAGATCTATCTTCACTGTCCAAAATATTAGGGCTGAGGTATTATAAACATTACCTGTTGTGATCTCTGAATAGCAGCATCAATTTCATCCACTCTTTGTCCAACAGTGTCACTGACCAGTTTATACTGCTCGTTGGCATCAGACACAAGTTTATCCAGCCCTTCTCTGGCTCTCCATGGCACCAGTTCTAGGAGAGCATGGCTCACCTCATTTACTGTGTCCAATACTAGCCTGTGCTCCATGACCTCCTTCTTCAATTCCTAAGGAGGGAAAAAGTTTTCAGGCCATATCTTGCTAAATAAAGAACATTAGCAGCTGTACTGGGTAGAAACTGCTCTCTCTTCTACACATCCCAGCAGGGTACCGACCTCCTTCCTTCAGTTTTTTTTTTTTTTCCTTTTTTCAGATTTTTCAATTATTTTGAAGCCTAACTTTCAGGATTAGCTCTTGCTTACTTATAACTTTCTGGAATACCTGAGACAGACTGTGGGTAAAACAATGAGCCTTTCTTCTTTTCCTTTATCTTAACAGAATTGAAAAGCAATGTTTTAATCATGGGCATTTAAACTAATTCCTATACAATATTTCTATGCATCTAGACCTGCACTAGGATCCTGCAGGAGAATCGAATATGAAGACTGCAAAGCAGTCTTTAGAGAATGAATCATGAAGATTAATTGTAAAATGCTACACAGCAAGCAAACTTCCTAGGGATATAAGATTTAACTTTCCTCTTTAGGCAACAAGTGTAATAGACACACACACACACACACACTTATCTTAATGTCAGATTTTGTTGTTTGTTATTATACAAGACAAGAAGTAGGCAGAAGTTTTTGGTTTAGATTTAAGATAAAGGTGATAAAATTCGGGCAAAAATAAAACCTATTTTTTTTTCTTTTTACAGTGTGAAATGACAGCTCACCTTCTGTCTTTGCTGAAACTGGGGTATCTGCTCCCCTGTGGGAGATTGTCCTCCACTGGCTGCCAGCTCCTCCTCCACCTCCCTCAGCCACCCAGTCAGTTCCTCATATGTAGACTGGAACTTGGTGGCCAGCTGCCGTGCTTGCTCTAAAGTTCTGAGGGCCTTGGAGCTGGCAACTGTGATGTCTGTGTAGCGGGTCTTTATACCATCTAGTTTCTCTTGGATAAGTAACACCTCTTCACCTATAGAGAAAAGTATATAATTATTAATATTTAAGAGATCTGAGAATGAAGGTGTTCCTCCAATGAATGCCCTATGTTCAAATAGAGCTTAAATTTCATTTCTCCCTGTGATTATGAATTTACCTATTATCTCCTACTAAGGGTTACATGAGATATAAATCTTCAACTTGATAAAAGAAACCACTTTTGAGTTTAAGGTCTAAGTTGGGCTGCAGGTGTTTCTAAATAGTCCCAGCACTTTGCAGTTACTGCTAGCATTTGACCTACTGATAGGCAGGAGGAATCATTTATCTTTAATTATATATGAGAGAAATAAGTACAATAGTTTTTGAAAGATTTTGCCTACAAGCACATGGAAATAAAATCAGTGAACACTGACCTTTTATATATGAAAGAGAAGTGGTTAGTGCTGGCTAGAGCAAGACGCTTATTTCCCTGGATATATAACTGTCTTTGAAACAAAAAAGATTCTAAGAGACCCACTTTTCAAAGTACCTGTAGTTTGTTTTAGAAGAGCCTGACCGTTTTTAATAGCTTGATCTACATTCTTCTTTCTATTAACAATCTCTTCATTTAGAGCCTAAAAGGAAAGAATATTTTAGTTCCACAACAAAGAAAAGAAAAAAAATCTGTAAAGAACTAATTTAAACAGATAAGTGCCAATTTAAAATCATATATTTGATTTCTTTAGCATCTCCTTGATTATCTATTATTCAAAATAAAACAGGATGTTTTTAGGCATACTTTCATTCTAAGAATAGATTTGAGATTAAATTAGGTTTATTAATCTATCAGTACCAAGCCTGAACCTAAAAAAGGTAGAAGTGAAATTCACCAATAATGTCTACATCTAAAAGAGTAACACCTAGTGCAAGTGGCTCATGCCTGTAATCCTAGCTATTTGGAGGCTGAGTTCTGAGGATTGTGGTTCAAAGCCAGCCTACTCAAGAAAGTCAGTGGGACTCATCTCCAATTAACCACCAGAACACCGGAAGTGGTGCTGTGGCTCAAGTGGTAGAGCGCTAGCCTTGAGCTGAAGAGCAGAGGGACAGTGCCAAACCCAGAGTTCAAGCCCCATGACTGACAAAAAAAAAGAATAAGACAAAAAATTCAACATAAGTCAATAAAAACACACTGACAAGATTCTGGCAAAAAATTCTCTATATTTGAAGTTTATAAAGCAAAGTAAAACTGTGTTACTTTAAAAAATTACTTTGCCTATTTTTACTACCCTCAAAGAGATTTCATAAAAATACATTGCAAGCTGGGCACTGGTGATTCAACTCAGTAATCCTAGCTACTCAGGAGACTGAGATCTGAGGATTATAGTTCAAAACCAGAGTGGACAGAGAAGTTCAACAGACTCATCTCCAATTAACCAGAAAAATAGCTTGGATGGAGATGTGGTTCATGTGCATAAAGCACCAGCCATGAGCAAAAAATCCAAGTGAATGTATGAGGCTTTGAGTTCAAGCCCTATCCCTAGCTAAAAATAAGGAAAGAAAGGCAGAGCAAGTGGCAAGGTACTTGACTAGCAAGTTTAAAGCCTTGAGTCCAATCTCTAGTACTGATGGAAAACATGGAAATAGGCATATTCTTCTATTAGGAAGACATAGGGTGGGCTAGGAATGTGGCTTAGTGGTAGAGTGCTTGCCTAGCATGTATGAAGCCCTGGGTTCAGTTCCTGAGTACCACATAAACAGAAAAAGCCAGAAGTGGTACTGTGGCTCAAGTGGTAGAGTGCTATCCTTCAGCAAAAGAAGCACAAGGACAGTGCTCAGGCCCTGAGTTCAAGCCCCAGGACTAGCCAAAAACAAAACCAAACAAAAAACACATAGGGTAGGTTCCAATAGTTCATGTCTATAATCCTAATTGGGATTATAGTTCAGGATTAAAGTCCAAGGCTAGACTGAGCAGAAAAGTTGTTAGACTCTATCTACAAAATAATCAGCATAAAAGCAGAGCTGGAGGTGTAGCTTAAATGTAGAATACCAGCTAAGCAAGCAATATTTTAAAAGTTATAACTGCATGATCAAATTGTAGGCACTAGTGAGAGTATTCTCAAATACATTCTCTTCCATAAATCTGTTGAAATGGAATCCTAGTATTCTATTACCTGATGATGTACACCATGATTTGGAGATGAAATGGGACCTGACAATACCTTTTATCACCTTCTAGAATTATTCAGTTCATCAAGCACTAGAATTTTCACCTAAAAAAAAGATTAGTACTGCCAGGTACCTGTGACTCATGCCTATAATCTTAGCTACTCAGGAGGCTGAGATCTGAGGATTATGGTTAGCCTGGGCAGGAAAATCCATGAGACTCTTATCTCCAATTAACCACCAGAAAACTAGAAGTAGCATTGTGGCTCAAGCGGTAGAGCACTAGCCTTGAGCAGAAAACTCAGAGACAGTGCCCAGGCCCTGAGTTCAAGCCCCAGGATGGACAAAAAAAAAAAAAAAAGGATTAGTATTTAGCACCAAATGAACCACTAAACTACATACATACACATAAAATAAAAAGTGTTTGGAATGAAAAAGAAAGCAAATAAAAAAGAAATGAAAAGAAGAGAAATACATCAAAATGACAAAATAACTTAGTAACATAACCAATAAGAATGGAAAACACAAATACCAGGTGGTCAGCATGCTGTTTCTGCAGGACTTCCTGTCTGTAATCCTTTACGAACACTGAACTGAGCTTGTCCTCAACCTCAGCCAGCCAGTTGAGCACCTCCACCTCATCTTCCCCAAACAGTCTAGCATTGCACAATGCTTGTTCAAACAGGGCTGCCTTCCGACAGCACCGGTCTTGAATCTCACTGTATCGAGCCTGCAATGAGTCTAGCTTTTCTGACAATACACCCTGCTCTGCAGGACATGTCAGAGAGGAGAGAGACTGCCCAATATTGACTGCCTGGTGCACATCTGTTGCATGGTTTTCTATTTCTTCCTTCAGAGCCTGGAAATCCAGATGGAAAAAATAAATAGCAGAAATAAAATAAAGGCAAACATAAAACAATGAATAACAAATGATATTACAAATTAAAAGATTCATCTACTATACGGTAAAAATAACATAAAAAGTGGAGTAAAAGCCGTTCTATTTCACTGATGGTAGCCTCTTAGTCAATTTCTACTTTTACCTCAATGATGTGGGTATTTCAATAGCTGACTCTGTTTTAAATTAAACTTAAAAGCAAAACCCAGGTACCAGTGGCTCATGCCTATAATCCTAGCTTTTCAAGAGGCTGAGATCTGCCTATCATGGTTCAAAGCCAGCCCATGCAGGGAAGTCCATGAAACTCATCTCTAATTACCTACCAAAAAGCCAAAAATAGAGCCATGGCTTAAGTGGTAGAGCACTACCCATGAACAAAAGAATTTTGCTCAGGGACAGTGCCTAGCCCTGAATTCAGGCCCCAAGACTGGTACAATAAATAAATGAATAAATACCCATAAAATATATCTTCTAGAATGTTGCAGGCGGTTCTTAAGTTCTAGGATTTCTACCTCCATTTCTGTGCTTTGTTAACCACAATTCCCTCCTACCTTGTGTCGAATGATCTGCTGCTGTATTTTGGCAGTCTGAGTGCCAACAGGTTCTGAGTTAGCAAGCTTTTTCTCTGTGACAGATAAGAAGTCAGAAATAGGTTCAGTTGTCTCATGGAATTGTTTGGCCAGGACCAGGATATCTTCCAGCTGTTTTTGCCTACATAAATATATAAAACAAACTGCTTAAGCACAAAGTTACATTATGACTCATACTAGTATCAGATATAATTTAAGTCTTTACTAGGTGTAGTTTAAATACTAGTAGTAAACAGATGATACATTAGGAGGCACTTTGCTGTTGCAAAGGTTTCAAAAGCTATTACTTTATTCTGATCTGGTTCTAACCATGCTCAGTGAGAGCACCCAAGCTCTGAGTTTAACCTCCAAGATCTGACAGAAAATATTACAGAACAGACATAGTTTACCTAATATAGAGTGAGGAAAAGAGTAGAAACTAAGAAACAGATTAGAGTCAAATGCAAGATGTCTTTGAAGGGCGAGTTAAAACATTTACATTTCATTTATACTCAACAAGGAGACATTAAATACATGTGAGCAATGATCAAAGGTATACTTGAAAAGAGTTGATCCATCCATAGCCCAAGGATGAGAAAAGGTCAAGTAGTAAGAAAGGGATTAGTTAGGCAGGAACCTCAAATAGCTCAAGTAGGAGCTCCTAAGTCATGAGCTGAGGTAGGGCAGTGGAAATCAGAAAAAAGGATACACAATAAAGACGATCTCTCTAGAAGTTAAAAAGACAGAATTTAGCATCTGGATACATGTGGATATAAAATGGAGGTACCATTTACTGGATGCTAAAGGTATCATTAATAGAAATGGACACTAAAAGGGGAAAAATGGTACAAAATTAAATTATTTCAATTTTGTTTCTTTTACTATTATAGGCAAATCAGACTTTGTAACTAGATGAGAAATAAGCAAACTAGGGGACCCAAGATGGCAACTGAACAGTAGGGAAACACCACAGCTTTCTCCAACCAAATAGTGAGTTCAAGTACCAAATAGTGAGTTCAAGTTCCAACGCTTGGTTTCCCCAAGAGACCGACAACAGCAAAAAGGTGAACATTCAAAGAAATACAGGATAAAAGAAAAGAAAAAACTTCAGAACCTACATAAAGATGAAAAAGCATGAAGACCCTTCCCCCACCCCTTGCTGGCAGCTTGACTCTGTGCCAAGCTGTTAGAGCGGCCTGGCCTGCAGCCGCTGGAAACACCAAAGCCACAGCGGTCAGTAGAACACCAGCACAGAAGACTCCCATGGTGCTGATGCCAGTGCCAGTGCTGGACCCAGACCATGTAAACAGAGAAAACTGAGAGCTCAGAATCTGACTGAAGACCCTTCCCCCACCCCTTGCCAGCGGTGTGGTTCCAAGTGGCCTTGCCTGTGGCCACCAGGGACTCCAGAGCCAGAGGGGTCTGTAGAAAGCCAGCGTAGAAAATGCCTACAGGGCTAGACTTGGACTGTGTAAACAGAGACCGTGAATCCCAGACCCAGAGCCCCCACCACCCAGCCCAGCCCACAATCATCTAGTGGAATGCAGTGGCCACCAGTGATCACCACCAGCAGAAGTTTGACATGTGTGTCCAGGGTGGGAGAACCAGCCGCTCAGGTCCACAAGACCCTAGCTGAAGGTGGGAACCGAGCTAGCGGGCCTCAGTAGTGGGCCACGGAAGGAGCCCAACCTGTGTATCACAGGCTAGGGGTAGGGCAGCTCAGGCCACCAGTATCTGGCTAAAGTTGGGAACTGTGAGCAGGCTCCAGCAACTGGTGGAATACATCCAGTCCATCTGGTTTTGCCAAGAACGCCCCTGGGAGGGAGCATGAACAGTCTAGGCTACCTGTCCTTGGCTAAAGTCAGGCACTGCCTGTGGGCTCCAGCAGGTGGCTGAATGAGCCCCACCTGTGTCCCAGGCAGGAGCCAAAGCTGTCTAAACCACCTGTCCCTGACAAGTCAGGAACTGAGTGCTCGCCTCAACAGAGAATCTAACAAGAGTGAGCCCTATGTGGGTCAGAGTAGCAGCTGGAGGTCAGCCTCTCCCCCAACAGAATGGAGACCAGGAAAAATCTTTCTCAGCCAGCCCAGGGCTGAGAGCAAGCTTCAACAACTGACCCAGGAACCAACCCAGAACCAAGTGTAGGCAGCTACCTGCTGACCAAAATAGAGTTTGGGATTCATCTCCAATAACCCCTGAATCCTCATGAGAAAATCACAGTGAAAAATTGTAAGATTCATCAACAGCCAAGACAGCAAACCATTCCCCAAAGGCCAACAGCCACCCAGGGAAGAACTCCAGTGAAAGCAAAAATGAAATATACGACATATGTTACATACAAGAGTTGATAGAGGCAATGAATGACTAAAGAATTAAAGCGAGAAATGGACCAGAAAATTAAAGAACACAGAAATGGATTATTAAAAGAGATCCAGGATTTAAAATAAGAGATGCACTCAAAAGTAGATTCAGTACACACCTCTTTAAAAGACAAAATTAATACTTTGAGAACCAACATAGAAATCATAAATGGTGTGGGCTGGGAAGGTGGCTCAGTGGTAGAGTACTTGCCTTGAATGTATGAGGCCCTGGGTTCAATTCCTCATCACCACATAAGCAGAAAAAAACCGAAGTGGCTCTGTGGCTCAAGTGGTAGAATGCTAGCCTTGAGCTGAAGAGCTGAAGGACAGCGCCCAGGCCCAGAGTTCAAACCCCACAACCAAAAAAAAAAAAAAAAAAGAAATCATAAGTGGTTCAATTTCCTCCATTCAAACCACAATGGAAGCCATAGTTAATAGAATGAATGAAATAGAAAATAGAATATCAAGTACTGAAGACAAAATGCAGCAACTGGGAAAAAAAAAAGTCAGATATGGAAAAAAAAAAAAAAAAACCACTCAAAATATGCCAAAGGGAAGTCCAAGAATAAGCAGACAGTGCCAAGAAATTTAACCTTCATATAATTGGGATTGACGAAGGTGAGGAATATCAGAACAGAGGGATGCAACACTTTAATAAGTATTGCCAAATTTCCCCAATCTTAAGCCCGGCACTAGTGGCTCACACCTGTAATCCTAGCTACTCAGGAGGCTGAGATCTGAAGATCATGGTTCAAAGCCAGCCCTGGCAGGAAAGTCAGTGAGACTCTTATTTCCAATAAACTACTCAGAAAACCGGAAGTGGCACAGTGGCTTAAGTGGTAGAGCACTAGCCTTGAGCTGAAGAGCTGAGGGACAGTGTTCAGGCCCAGAGTTCAAGCCCCATGACAGACAAAAAAGAAAAGAAAATCTTACCTACATAACAGAAGCATACAGAACACTTAGCAAACAGGATCCCAGGAGGAACACTTCTAGGCACATCATAGTAAAAATGCTAGATCTGAACAATAAAGAAACGACCTTGCATGCGGCAAAAAGAAAGGAGCTATACTACAGGAAAAAAATCAGAATCACTGCAGATCTCTCCATTCAGACACTGAATGCAAGGAAAGCCTGGGAAAGTACCATTTGAGCCCTGAGAACCAATAACTGCCAACCCAGACTGGTATATCCAGCAAAGCCAGCATTTACATTTGACGAAGAAACTAAATTTTTTAATAGTGAAGAAAAACTAAATGAATTAATAAAAAAATAGACTAGCAGTACAAAGAATATTAAGAGGGGGAACACAATTCGAAGAAAACAAGATCAGGGATCCACATCAGACAGACATCACTAGAAGACCATCTTAGTAAGCACAGGAGGAAAGGAAAGAAGAAAAACTTAGGAAATCAGGAAAATGATAGGAAACACAATGTACTTCTCTAATAACTATATATATTAATGGAGAGCTGGGAAAGTGGCTCAGTGGTAGAGCGCTTGCCTTGCATGCCTGAGGCCCTGGGTTCGATTCTCAGCACCACATAAGCAAAAAGAAAAAAGCCGGAAGTGGCGCTGTGGCTCAGTGGTAGAGCACTAGCCTTGAGCTGAAGAGCTGAGGGGACAGTGCTCAGGCCCAGAGTTCAGGCCCCATGACCGGACCCCCCTCAAAAAATAAAGTAAAATAAAATAAATATTAATGGACTCAATTCACCAATAAAAAAATGAACTGCAGATTGGATCAGAAAACAAGATCCAGGAGGAGGCTGCAATGCTTGATAAGAAATGTACTCATTATCTTGCCCATGTATTTGTAATCCCTCTGTACAATATGTTCACAAAAAATAAAAAAAATAAAAAAAAAGAAAACAAGATCCATCCATTTGTTGTCTTCAAGAGACCCATCTCATAGCCAAGTATACAAACTGCAAGTGAAGGGATGGAGGAAGATCTACCATGCAAATGCTTCCAGCAAGAAGGCAGAAGTTGCTGGGTGCTGGTGGCTCACACCTGGAATCCTAGCTACTCAGGAGGCTGAGATCTGAGGATCATGGTTCAAAGCCAGCCCGAGCAGGAAACTCTATCTCCAATAAACCATCAGAAAATGGGAAGTGGCGCTGTAGCTCAAGTGGTAGAGCACTAGCCTTGAGCTGAAGAGCTGAGGGGACAGTGCTCAGGCCCAGAGTTCAAGTCCCATGACTGACCAAAAAAAAAAAAAAGAAGGTGGCAGGAGTTGCCATCCTGATATCTGAAAAAATAAACTTTGCATTAAAATCAATACAAAAAGACCAAAAACGACATTACATATTAATACAGGGAACAATCCAAGAAGAGGATATCACCATTATCAATTTTTATTCTCCAAACATTGGTGCACCCAAATACATTAGGCAAATACTCTCAGATATACAGGAAAAAAAAATAGATCCAAATACAATAATACTAGGAGACTTTTTTTTTTGGGTCCGGTCATGGGGCCTGAACTCTGGGACTGGGTGCTGTCCCTCAGCTCTTTAGCTCGAGGCTAGCGCTCTACCACTTGAGCCACAGTGCCACTTCCGGCTTTTTTCTTTTTTCTTATGTGGTGCTGAGGAATTGAACCCAGGGCCTCAGCATGCAAGGCAAGCGCTCTACCACTGAGCCACCTTCCCAACCCCAATACTAAGAGACTTTAATACTCTACTCTCACCAAAGGACTGGTCTACCTGTCCTGTCTATCCTCCGAATGATGCTATATCTCAAGTGGACTTAATTGACATCTACAGAGTTTTCCACCCAACAACAACCCAGTATACATTTTTCTCAGCAGCTCATGGAAGTTTCTCCAAAATAGATCATATCATAGTTCATACAAAGAATTTAAGTAAATACGGGAGTACTGACATAATCCCTTGTATTCTAACCGACCATAGTGGAATTAAGCTAGTTCTCAATAACAAAGCATACCGTAAAGGAAATTGAATAGCATACTTCTGAGCAATACCTGGGTCACAGAAGAAATTAAAAAGTTCCTACAATTTAGTGAAAATGAATACACATCACAAAGAAATCTGTGGGACATGGCAAAATCAGGCCTGAGGGGCAAATTTATTGCTCTCAGTGCACACATCAAGAAAACAGAGATAGACCAAGTAAATAATACAATTAAAACTGCTAGAAAAGCAAGAAAAGCTGAACCCAAAGTTACTAGATGGAGTGAGATAACCAAAATAAGAGCTTAAACCAATGAGACAAAGAAAACTATAAATAATATTAATAAAACAAAAAGCTGGGTTTTTTTAAACAAATCAATAAAATTGATGGACTTCTGGCAAGATTAACTAAAAGAAGAGAGGAGACCCAAATCAATAAGATCAGGGATGCCACAGGAAAAATTACAACAAACATCCAAGATATCCAAACAATTATAAAGAACTACTTCCAGAATCTATACTCACTAAGGAAGGAAAACCTAGCAGAAATGGATGAATTTTTAGAGAAATACAAACTGCCCAAACTGAACCAAGAAAAAATAAATCAATTAAATAAGCCAATAACTTACAATGAGATAGAGGAAGCAATCGGAAGCCTTCTAACAAGGACCAGATGGATTCACTACGGAATTTTATAAGACCTTTAAAGAGGAACTAATACCCATTCTTCTCAAGCTCTTTGGAGAAACAGAAACAGTGAGCAGTCCCAAACTCATTCTATGAAGCCAATATCACACTCATCCCCAAACCAGGCAAAGAGCCAACAAAAAAAGAGAACTACAGACCAATCTCTTTGATGAATACAGATACAAAGCTCCTCAATAAAATTTTAGTCAACAAAATCCAGAAACATATAGTAAAAAATCATGCATTATGACCAAGTAGATTTCATCCCAGAGATGCAGGGATGGTTTAACATACATAAATCAATAAATGTAATCCATCACATCAACAGATCCAAGATCAAGAACCACATGGTGGGTGTGGAAAAGGTTTTTGATAAAATACAATATCCGTTCATGTTAAAAGCTCTGGAGAAAATAGGAATAGAAGAAATGATCCTTAAAACAATAAAAGCCATATATGACAGATCAATAGCCAATATTATACTAAATGGGGAAAAACTACAACCAATTCTCCTAAAATCAGGAACCAGGCAAGGGTGCCCTCTCTCCACTTCTCTTCAATACAGTTCTTAGCCAGAGCAATAAGGCAAGAAAAGAACATTAAAGGGATCTGGATAGCTAAGGAAGAAATTAAACTATCCTATTTGCAGATGACATGATATTATACTTTAATGATCCCCAAAACTCCACTCATAAACTCCTAGAGCTTATAAAACACTTCAGCAAAGTAGCAGGATACAATATTAACCCACAAAAATCAGTTGCCTTTTTGCACACCAACAATGTACAATCAGAAGGGAAATCAATCAAGTAAACAACGCCATTCACAACCTCAAAAAAAATATTTAGGAATTAACCAAAACAAAGATGTAAAGGACCTATTGAGTGAAAACTATAAAAGCCCAAAGAAGTGGTGCTGTGGCTCAAGCAGTAGAGTGCTCGCCTTGAGCTCTGAAGAGCACAAGGACAGCACCCAAGCCCAGAGTTCAAGCCCCATGACAAAAAAAACCCAGAAAAAACAAAACCTTAAAGGGGCTGGGAAGGTGGCTCAGTGGTAGAGCGCTCGCCTTGCATGCATGAGGCCCTGGGTTCGATTCCTCAGCACCACATAAACAGGAAAAAAAAGCCAGAAGTGGCATTGTGGCTCAAGTGGTAGAGCGCTAGCCTTGAGCTGAAGAGCTGAGGGACAGCGCCCAGGCCCAGAGTTCAGGCCCACGACCGGACTGTCCCCCCCCCCCCCAAAAAAAGCCCAAAGAAAGAAATCATAGAGGACACCAAGATATGGGAAGAGCTTCTATGTTCTTAGATAGGCAGAATTAATATAGTGAAAATGACCATACTGCCAAAAATGATACACAAATTCAATGCAATTCCCATAAAAATTCTAATGATATTCTTTACTGAAATAGAGAAAACAATCCAAAATGTATACAGAACAACAAAAGACCTAGAATAGCCAAAGAAATTCTAGGCAAAAGAAACAACGTGGGAGAGATCAAGATACCATATTCCAAGCTCTAGTATAGACAAAGACAGCTTGGTATTGGCATAAAAACAGACCTGAAGACCAATAGAACAGATTAGAAGATCCAGTAATAAAATCACATACCTATAGTCAGCTGATATTTGGCAAAGGAGCCAAAGACATACAGTGGAAGAAGCAAAGCCTCTTCAACTACTGGTGCTGGGAAAACTGGGCAGCCACATGCAGAAAACTAAAAGTGGACCCCAGCCTGTCACCATGCACTAACATGAACTCAAAATGGATTAAAGACCTTAACATCAAACCTGAAACTCTGAAACTACTGCAGGACAGAGTAGGAGAGACACTTGAACTTATAGGCACAGGCAGAAACTTCCTAAACACAGTCCCAGGGTCACAACAAATTAGAGAGAGGCTCAACAAATGGGACTACCTTAAAATAAAGTTTCTGCACAGCTGAAGACATAGCTACCAAACTAGAAAGACAGCCAACTAATTGGGAAAATATTTACCAGCAACATATCAGACAAAGGACTAATATCCATCATATACAGGAAACTCGAGAAACTGATCCCTTGTATATCTAACAAACCAATAATTAAATGGGCAAGGGAGCTAAAGAGAGACTTCTCAGAAGAGATAAAAATGGCAAAGAAACATATGAGGAAATGTACATCATCCCTGGCTGTAAAGGAAATATAAACAAAAACAACCCTGAGATACCACCTTACCCCAGTCAACGGCCCACATCCTAAATTCAGCCAATGACAAATGCTGGTGGGGATGTGGAGAAATGAACTCTATTGCATTGCTGGTGGGAATGTACACTAATACAACCACTTTGGAAAACAGTCTGGAGGTACCTCAGAAAGCTAAATATAGACCTCCCCTAAGACCTAGCCATATCACACCACTACCCTGAGCAACAGGAACCATGATACATGGACACAGCACCTCCATGTTCATTGAAGTACTGTTCACAATAGCCAAGATATGGAAACAACTCAGATGCCCTACTATAGATGAATGGATCCAAAAACTATGTTACCTTTACACAATGGAATATTATGCAGTCATTAGAAAGGACAAAATAACGGCATTCACAGGGAAATGGATGGAACTAGAACAAATAATTTTGAGTGAGGTGAGCCAAGAACAGAGAGACAAATGGCACATGGTCTCCCTGATATGTGGATGTTAAATCCAAAATGCAAGGAGATATGACAAAGTAAATAGGACTCAAGAAACAAAGGACCTCCACTCAATTCGTTGTATCATTTCTAAATGACTCGTGTTCTTGACTACACACACACACACACACACATGCACATCTGAGGAAAGCTAGGAGGAAAGCACAGAATCAGAGTGAAACAGGAAAATATATAACAGACTGGCCCATAAGCTGCATTGGACTTAGATGAAAATGAACTATATAACTCAAGGGCAGTGATGAAAGGGAGGGAATGAGAGGGAAAGAAGGAACAGCTTATACTAAGCAAAAGGAGAGTAATGTACATATCACCCAGGGTGGAAGAAAAAAGTTGTATTATCAAAGCTCATAGAATTCACAAACATTATAGACCATGATAATGACAATTTGCCTTGTGAAGGTTAAAATGTGTTTGTGAGTTTAAGTATCATCACTATCTCACAGTAGTGTGAAATTTGTGAAATTTATGTAATCATTAGTTAATCTCAATAAAAAATTTATAAAAAAAGAAATAAGCAAACTATGGGCAGGTGGAAGTAAAGTGGTAAGAGATTAGGTAGTCATTTGAAGATTGTCACTGACTACCTACAGACTTAAAGGATAAATAAACAATCAACTGTACTACTTGGACTTATTTCTGATGAGCGGTTATTTATGTTTTTTTGTTGTTGTTGGTCATGGGGCTTGAACTCTGGGCCTGGATGCTGTCCCTCAGCTCTTCAGCTCAAGGTGAGCACTATACCACTTGAGCCACAATGCCACTCCAGTTTTCTGGTGGTTAATAGATAAGAGATAAGAGTATCACGGACTTTCTTGTCTGGGCTAACTTTGAACCATGATCCTCAGATCTCAGTCTCCTAAGTAGCTACGATTATATGCGCCCTGCTTGGCATTTATTTTTAAAAATTAAGGACAGTGTAAGATTAAAAGCAGAGACATCCATGTGACTTGTGACATGAAGGTAAAAAACATCTAATACCAAGGTATGCTAAAAGAGTAGCATAATAAGTTTTAATTCCAAGTAACAAAAGTATTATTTATAAATATCAAAAACTCTGGTTGGTGCTGGGCACTGTTGGTGTATACCTAGAATACTAACTACTACCTAGAATACTAACTACTAAGGAGGCTAAGATCTGAGGATCATGGTTTGAAGACTGCCAGAACAGAAATGTCTTGAGACTCTATGTCCAATTAATCAGAAAGGCAGGGAAAGAAAAACAAAACAAAAAAACAACAAAAACAACTGGAGGCATAGCTCAAGTAGTAGAGTACCAGCAATGAGCAAAAAAGCTCAGTTAGGGTTCAAGGCCCTGAACTCAAGCCCTGAACACACAAACCCACACCTATATGCACACACCCCCCCACCCCCAATAAACACACACAAATAATTCTATTGCCTGGTGCTCGCAATCCTAGCTACTCAGAAGGCTGAGATCTGAGGATAGAGCTTAATACTAGCCTAGGCAGGAAAGCTCTTGAGAGTTTTATCTCCAATGAACTATCAAAAAAGCCAGAAACAGAGCTATGGCCAAGTAGTAGAACATTAGACTTGAGCAAAAAAAAAAAGCTTGGGATAGCACCTAAGCCCCAAGTTCTAGCCCCAGGACTTTTACCAAAACCAAAAACCAAAACCAGCTGGTAGCTCACACCTGAGATCTGAGGATTGTGGTTTGAAGCCGGCCTGGGTAGAAAAGTCCCCATGAAGAGACTTATCTCCATTAACCACTCAAAAACTGGAAGTGGTGCTGTGGCTCAAGTGGTGGAGCAATAGCCTTGAGCACAAAGAGGCTCAGTGACAGCACCCAGGCCCTGAGTTCAAAGCCTCACAACCACCAACCAACCAATCACACCCACACCCACACCCCCACACAGACACAAACCCAAAACCAACAAAACGAACAAACTACCACCACCACCAACAAACTCAACTGTGGTTGGCTTATAGGAACCTAAATCTGTTTGGAATTGCAATTGTACTACAATAGAACAAACTACACAGATCAGTGAGTCTTCCAGTTCTTTGAAATTTATAAGTAGCAGAAGCTCAATTCCAGAGTGATTCTTTTTTTTTTTTTTTAAATTTTTGGGTCCGGTTGGCCTGAACTCTGGGCCTGGGCGCTGTCCCTCAGCTCTTCAGCTCAAGGCTAGCGCTCTACCACTTGAGCCACAGCGCCGGCTTTTTTTCTTTTTGCTTATGTGGTGCTGAGGAATCGAACCCAGGGCCTCATGCATGCAAGGCAAGCGCTGTACCACTGAGCCACCTTCCCAGTCCCTCCAGAGTGATTCTTGTTATAAAGAACATGTCTAAAAACGTATTACTCTTTAAATAAAAGCCATCAAACACCTTCCAAAGCAGTACATGAATCATTAAGGAGCTTTAAAAGTGCTCAGGAATATGAAAACATAGGACAAAACAAACTTCTGACCCATTCATCAAAACCCCTCCGGTTTTACCTGGCTGCTGCCTTGCTGAGTAGTTCAGTCCATCGACTTTCAAGACTCTCCAACTGTCCAGTGATTTTCTCTCTATCAGCCAGTTCGGCTGACTGAGCTATTCTACCTCCTTCAGCTTGAAGCATGTCTACTGTGGCCTTTCGATCATCTAGTAGCCTCTGGAGCAACTACAGTATATGTGTTTAAAGAGAATGGAAAGTAACAACATATGGTTATTTTCAAATCTGAAATAGGAGGAAAAAAATTAAAGCAATCCATAATCCTTCCCACCAAATTCTAGGCTTAATTTAATAATGTGTTTTTGTCCATCCTTCAGACAGAAGCATGAGAACACAGTTCCAACCACCTCTCACAAAGTTTTTACACTTAAGTTTTTAAACAGTGCTTGTGATTGCTGTTATATAAAAACAGATTTCTTTTGTTTGCATAAGAAAAAAAGAGCACTGAAAAATCAGTATAGGGCTAGGCATGGTAGTTCATGTTTCTCATCACAGCTTCTTAGGAGGCAGAGATGGAGAAGATCAGTTTTGAAACCAGTTGGGGCTAAAAGTAAGACTTTGTCTCAATGAGTAAGTCAGCCACATTGGCATACTCCTGGGATCCCTGCTATGTGAGGTAATAGGATAGCAGACTGGGGTTGGCCCTGGGTAACCTGAGGTTTGGGAGGCTTGGGGTTCAAGACCAGCCTGGGCATACATGAGAGACCCCCTCTTCAACCTACAGCTGAGCACAGTGGTGTAAACTGATTATCTCAGTTATGACAGGAAGCCTAGAACAGGTGCATTGGAATCCACTCTCAAAAATAAACAGAGTTGAGAAAACATGGGTGAAGATGGGTTCAGTAAAGTCTGCCTAGCAAATGTGATGCATACACATATTCCCTAAGTATGGTTAAAAATACCTTAGCCTGACTGAGGTAATCATTTGATAATGCATATAAATATTAAAACATTGCCTTAAATATGGACAACTTTTGTCATATGCCTCAATGAAGCTGGACAAATGAAATTTCCTTTAGGATCAACATTTTTAGATAGAAACATTGACATAGGAATTAAACAAAAATATACATAGAAACTTTTACATTCTATACAACAATATTTAGAATATTGCTGATGGTAAAACACTAGAAAGCTGTGGATGAGACTTTGAAATAGCTCAGTCTAGTTTAGTCTAATATACACCATAGTAAGCTAGTAAATTAAATAGTAAGCTAGTAAAATCAATTTCCACCTTCCCTTTTTCTCTCAGTGATACAGGGTCTCACTATGTACCCTTTCCTGGCCTTGAACTCAACCCTCCTTCCTCAACTTCCTGAATGTTGGACGCACTCATGATTACAGGCATGTATCAACATGTCTGGCTCAATTTCTACTTTTCAAGAGAACATAAAGTAGGTAAAGATTTTTCTGACTTGCACTTTAAGCTATAAGCAAATGTATCATTTGCCACTCCCTACAGTTGTTTCAGTTCACTGTCCCCGCATTCTTACCTTCTGTTCTTGGATCTGTGCTTTTACCACTTTGTACTCAGCAGATGGAGGTTTCTGATTGGCTATGAGCTCCTCAGTATCTGCCAACCAACTGAGCAATGGCTCCAAGGCATCTTGAAACTTCCCACAATGCAGCAAAGCCTCCTGTAGTTGGGCAATTCTTTGTGCAACCTGTGTCATCAAAGGGAAGCTTATTATGAGAAAAGAGGTTTTAAATTACTGAACCCCTTTAAAACTACAGATTGCAAGCACTAAGTTTTTATTACATTCAGGTTCTAGAGAAACTTTAGATTTAGAAACTATTTTTTATTTTTTTTGGGTCCGGTTGTGGGGCCTGAACTCTGAGCCTGGGCACTGTCCCTCAGCTCTTCAGCTCAAGGCTAGCACTCTACCACTTGAGCCACAGCACCACTACCAGCTTTTTTTTTTTTGCTTATGTGGGGCTGAGGTATCGAACCCAGGGCCTCATGCATGCAAGGCAAACGGTCTACCACTGAGCCACCTTCCCCGCCCTAGATTTAGAAACTTTAGATTCAATGCCTTCTGGTCCCAGCACTCTTGTTACCTGCTTGTCACTTACCTTTTTATTCAGTGTGTTCCATCGAGCATTGATCTCATCCATGTCATGTTCTAAACCCTGCACATCACAGTTTTTTCCTGCACTCTGAATTAATCCCTGGCCAAGTCCATTCACCTGCTGCAATTTCATCTGAAGAGGATCCACTTGTTCTTTCTGAAACATCTGAATAATTGCAAACCAAGATTTAACCATACACAATAAAGTATACAAAAGCTAGTATTCTTGAGGGATTTATGACTTAATGAAGGATGACAAAGAATTGAAAAGAACAAGATAAGACACCTGAATGGTAAAGAATAAAAGGAACACATGGTTTCATATTTCAATATATCCTTCTATGGACATGTAATTAAAGACAATTATGGCATGGCTGACATATCTTGACACACGACTCACTTAAAAAAATCAGTTGCTGGATGGGCGTCAGTAGCTAGTGCCTGTAATCCTAGCTACTCAGGAGGCTGAGATCTGAGGATCACGGTTCAAAGCCAGTCTGGACAAAAAAGTCCCGATGAAACTCTTACCTCCAATTAACCGATGAAACTCTTACCCCCAATTAACTGCTCAAAAAAACCAGAAATGGAGTTGTGGCTTTAAGTGGTAGAGGCCTAGTCTTGGTCAAAAGAGCTCAGGGACAGCACCCAGGCCTTGAGTTCAAGTCCCATGACTCAGTAAATAAATAAACAAAAATCAGATGCTTGGGAGGGGTTTGAACTCAGGGCCTGGACACTGTCTCTGATCTTTTTTGCTCAGGGCTAGTGCTCTACCACTTGAACTGCACATCCATTTCTCACTTTTTTAGTGGTTAATTGGAGATAAGAGTCTCAGGGATTTTTCCTGCCCAATCTGGTTGCAAACTACAATTCTCAGATCTCAGCCTTCTGAGTTGACAGGGTTATAGACATAAGCCACTGGCACCTGGCTAATGATTAGTTTTTAATGCAAAAAGCAATAGAGAATAGTGAATCATCAGTCTCAAAATATGAGAAAGGGCAATATATATGAATCCAAAAAGGGAAGAATAAGACCAAATAATGAATATTTAAAGATACTTTCAAAAGTAACATTGATTGATCACTGATAATTGGCAATGTACTTCTCTGACTAGGATGAATATAACTCAATCAAACATATTAATAGTATGAAAACAACAGCTTCATAGATTAATTCTCTGATGGACATTTAACTTCATTCCATTTCAGGGCCACACAGGGATCACACACAACTAATGATCTTGAAATAGTACATTGCTGATTACAATAAGTAAAGGCCTAGAAATGTCCTTAACAACCAATCTCACACATATGCTAAGACAGATATATAAAATAATTTTAAAAAGATACTGTGGGGGCTGGGAAGGTAGCTCAGTGGTAGAGTGCATGCCTTGCAAGCATGAGGCCCTGGGTTCGATTTTTCAGCACCACATAAACAGAAAAAGCCGGAAGTGGCGCTGTGGCTCCAGTGGTAGAGTGCTAGCCTTGAGCTGAAGAGCTGAGGGACAGCGCCTAGGCCCAGAGTTCAAGCCCCACAACCGACAAAAAAAATAAAATAAAATAAAATAAAAAGATACTGTGTACCATGTTCATCATGAAACAATAGAATTTTGGAACAGTGAACAATGTAATAACCAACTGCATATTGTTCTCTATTATAATTACAACTTAAAACATTTCTTAAAGGAAACAAAGTCAGAAGAAAATGATACTTATCACACTACCAGTCTAAAAGTAAAGAATGAAATAAATACATGTCCTGAAGGTCAGAATTCTCTCAATTACTCTGAGATGAAACTGGCATTGGGTGCCAGTAGCTCCCACCTTTAATCCTAGCTACTCAGGAGGCTGAGATCTGAGGACTGCATTTCAAAACCAGCTTGGGCAAGAAAGTCCATGAGACTCTTATCTCCAATAAACCACCAGAAAACTAGAAATGGCGTTGTGGCTCAAGTGGTAGAGCGCTTGTCTAGAGCTGAAGAACTGAGAGCCCCGAGTTCAAGCCCCATGACTGACGAGAAAAAAAAAAAAAAAAACCCAAAAAGATGAAACTAGTCATATTCTACCAGCCAGGATATACTTCCATTCTCATTTTCTTCCATTTAAAGTTCCCTCAAAATCAGTGACACAGGTTGAGTCAATTAAGGCTAGACGATAACAGAAAACAGGTCAAAAATAAATATAAAAGAAAATTCTAAGTTTGGGTAAGATTAATTTCAGTCTATATGGGACCACAGACCATACTGGGATTAAGAATGTCTATGGGTTGAGCAAGGTGTTGATGGCACATGCTTGTAATACTAGCTATTCAGGAGGCTGAGATCTAAGGATCGCTATTCAAAGCTGACTCAGGCAGGAAAGTGCATGAGACTCTTACTTCCAATTAACTACCAAAAAGATGGAAATGAAGCTATGACTCAAAGTTGTAGAGCACTAGCCTTGATCAGTGCCCATCAGAAGGATCAGCACACACACACACAAATAGAATCTATGGTTGGGTGAGTAAGTAGAGAAGGAAAATCCCAGTAAAGACTGAAAAGGGAAGCTACAAAGGTAATTACCAGTGACCTTTACTTTGTATTATAATTTGATTATGTCATGTTTTGTTTGCTAACATTACAAAGTAGAGTTCAGCTAAAATTATTTGTTTCTCCAATAACATGGATCCCAGAAAAAAAAGTGCCATAACTATTTTGTAACATTAAAGATACTATATTAAAGCCTGGAATAGTGGCTCATGCCTGTAATCTTAAACTACATGGGAAACAGAGCTCTGAGGATTGAAGTTAAAAGGAAAAAGGAGTTCCAAAGGTTGGGCATAGTGGTATACACCTGTCCTAAGCTACAGCAGGACAATGTTTGTATGCAATAGCATATGCTTGTTATCCTAGTCCAGGCCAACCCAGACATATCAAGATACTACCTTGAAAATTATCAATACTAGCCAAGTGCTGGTTGCTTATGCCTGTAATCCTAGCTACTCAGAAGGCACCTTGAGGATGGCACTTGAAACCAGCCCTGCAGAAGTTTTGTGAGACTCAATCTCCCAATTAACAAAATCCAAGACTGGAGGTGTGGGCTCAAGTGGTGGAAAGCTGAGTGTAAGTGTAAAGCTCTAGGCTCAAGCCCCAGGATTTTAGAAGAAAAAAAAATACCCTGAAGAAAAATCTGTAGAAAGGGAAAGGCTCTGAAATTTAAAGGTGTTCTGGTGTGATAAAAATGACGACTGGTGATGGGAGGTGGCAAGAGTTTGAAAGGCAAAGAACCAATTACACATAGAAAAGATGTCAAGTCCACACAAGAAGAGCCCCTTTTGGGGCTGGGAAGGTGGCTCAGTGGTAGAGCGCTTGCCTTGCATGCCTGAGGCCATGGGTTCAATTCCTCAGCACCACATAAGCAAAAAGAAAAAAGCCAGAAGTGGCGCTGTGGCTCAAGTGGTAGAGCGCTAGGCTTGAGCTGAAGAGCTGAGGGAGAGCACCCAGGCCCAGAGTTCAGGTCCCATGACCGGACCCCCCAAAAAAAAAAAAGAAGAGCCCCTTTTGCCCAGTAATCAAACCTGTCTTATACTACAGCTGGCAATAAAAAAAAATCTATTTGCTACTTATAGGTAAGTTTAAATAAACTTTAATAAATAAAAAAATACATTCCTGAGCTGGGAAGGTGGCTCAGTGGTAGAGCGCTTGCCTTGCATGCCTGAGGCCCTGGGTTTGATTCCTTAGCACCACATAAGCAAAAAGAAAAAAGCTGGAAGTGGCACTGTGGCTCAAGTGGTAGAGTGCTAGTCTTGAGCTGAAGAGCTGAGGGACAGCGCCCAGGCCCAGAGTTCAGGCCCCATGACTGGACCAAAAAAAAAAAAAAAAAAAAAATTACATTCCTAGTCATCTTTCATGTGGTCAGCAGCCACATGTGGCAAGTGCCTACCATGCAGGGTAACTGAGAACAACATCATATTAGCAGGAAGTTCTATTGGATAGTGCTACAAATGATATAGAAAATATATTTAAATTACCTAATAGTCAACCTCTCTCATTAGAGAGAGCTTCTTCTTGTTCAAATGAATGTTTTGTTTACAACTGGAAGTGTGGCTCAGTGGTAAACTGCCTGTACAGCAAGTGGCAGGCCTGAGATACCATCAATGAATTCAAACCCCAATACCATCACCAAAACAAAACCTTTCCTTTACAAATACTTCCTGTAAAAGTATTAAGATATTTCTTCAACTTTCCACCTCCAGACTGGATTAAGTTGACTAGGACAACAAGTATTTGTCTCAACAATTTTCAGAAGTTGAAAACAAAGTACTTCTATTAGCTAGATATTTATTTTGAATACAAACACACAGAACATTAATGAAAGTAAATCTGAAACACTTGTTCTCTTAGCTCCAAAATAGAGCACTTTTGCAAAATAGCTTTAGTTGCTTATAGATACATTTAAAATTCCTGTTCTGGGGGCTGGGAAGGTGGCTCAGTGGTAGAGCGCTTGCCTTGCATGCATGAGGCCCTGGGTTCGATTCCTCAGCACCACATAAGCAGAAAAAAAAAAAGCTGGAAGTGGTGCTATGGCTCAAGTGGTAGAGTGCTAGCCTTGAGCTGAAGAGCTGAGGGACCGCACACAGGCCCAGAGTTCAGGCCCCACAACCGGACCCAAAAAAAAAAAAAAAAAAATTCCTGTTTTGTAGCATTTCAGTTAATAAAACTGGGCACTGCCATGTTATTAACTAAGTAGCAATGACATTTTCCAGAGCAGTATATTTGTAGAATTGTTTTAAGACTGTAAGATGAAACAGGGACATAAAGCTGAATATCTACCAAAGAACTTCAAACTCTATCTTTGGTAATACTGCATTCTCTAGTTTCAAGCTGATTTGAGTCTTTTGGCTGACATTCCATCTCTTGAACCATACCACCATCCTGGCTATTTGTTGGTTATTTTGAGATGGAATCTCATGGACTTTTCTGCCTGGGCTGGCTTCCAACCTCAATCCTCCAGATCTCATTGCCAGTCCTGAGGGTTGAACTCAGGGCCTGGGCTCTGTCCCTGAACCTTTTTGTGCTCAAGGCTAGCACTCTACCACTTGAGCCACAGTGCCACTTCTAACTTTTTCTGTTTATTTGGTACTGAGGAATTAAAACCAGGGCTTCATGCATGCTAGGCAAGCACTCTACCAGTAAGCCACATTCCCAGCTCTCATTGATCTTTTTGTGATATCCTTTGTTCTTTTTTCCTTTCCTTCCAGATTTCTAAGTGTTGGGAGTCTCTGGGGGTAGAGATAAGGGAAAGAGTGTTAGCCTTAGGCCCTCTCTTTCTATATCCTTTCTGAACAATTGTATCCATATCTATGATTTTAATTTGTATGTGTATGTGTGTGCACGTGTGCGTCCTCATGTGCCAGTCCTGGGGCTTGAACTCAGGGCATGGGTACTGCTATTCATGAGGGGTTTTTTGCTCAAGGTTTGTACTCTCCCACTTGAACCACAGCTCTACTTCTGACTTTTTGGTAGCTAAATGAAGATAAGAGTCTCAGGGATTTTCCTTCCCAGTCTGGCTTTGAATTTCAATTCTTAAATCTCAGTCTCCTGAGTAGCTACAATTATAGACATGGGCCACTTACGCCTTACTTTATACAGTTTTAAATATTAACCCCAATAAATGTTTATAATTACAAATTTCTATCTTTTTTTAGCTTCAGATTTATATATCCAACTGCTTTCTTATTAATGCTCAGACATCTTTCTTATTATTGCTCAGACATCTTGAATCTAACAGTTCCAAATACAACAGTACCTCTCAGTTTCTCATCTCTAAAATTTCTTCCTCCCTCAACTAACAACTTACTATAACATCTATTTGGCTTACAAATCAGTATTTATAAGTCATCCTTGATCATTTTCTCTGCCTAATCCCTTATACAAAAGCCATTATCAAGTCTTGTTAGTTCCACTTCCTAAATATACTTTGACTCCATCTTTGGTCTTCAAATACACTTTTTCTCTCTTCTTATTTCTAAATTTTCTCCGTTCTAAATTTCTAAATTTTCACAGTTTGTGAGAAATGTATCATTTTTTGCTTAATGTCTACCTCCCCATAAGTTCCATCAGGGCAAGAACCATACCAATTGTATTCACCGCAAGAAGCCAGGATTTTCAAGAGTGGGCACTAGTAGTTATTTCATGAATGAATGAATGACTACATAGAAATGGTTTTCAAGAAGTCAAACCAACCCAAGAAAGTTCTGTAGATCAGCTAGGCATTCAAACACTGAACTGGTCAGGTGTTGATGACTCACACTTATAATCCTAGCTACTTGAAGGTTGATATCTGAGGATCACAGCTCAAAGTCAGCCCAGGCAAGAGCCTCTTGTCTCCAATTAACCACCAAAAAGGCCAAAAGTGTAGCTGTGACTCAAGTGGTAAAGCACTATGCTTCAGCACAAAAACTCAGGGACAGCATTCAAAGCCCTGAGTTCAAAGCCCTAAGATCAGCACCAAAAAAAAAAAAAAAAAAAAGAAAGCCTATCAAACATTGAACTGTTGGTGTGGTTCTCTTAAAATTACTGGCAAAATTTAATCTTATAAAACCCCTACTGTGCACAAAACTTTTTTCACCCCTTCCTTTGAACTAGTGATTTGGAATCTGTAAGTAGGTGAAAATAACCACAGATTGTTCTCAGTGGGCTCAGATCCCACTACAGAAATAGCCAGCTTAAGCATTTTACAGCCAAACTATAACTGGCTATTTGGAAAGTTTATGTCTATCAGGCTGCAAGAATGGCTCAAGTGGTAGAGCACCACACTAGCAAGTGTGAGGCCAAGGTCAAACTCTACTACTACCCAAAAAAGGATACTCACACATATATTTGTGCAGGCAAAAACAGCTGGGAGATAACCTGGTCCAATTCCATGAGACAACTGAACCTATTTCTGATTTATAATCTGTCACACAGAAAGTTTGCTAACTTAGAACCTATTGGCACTCAAGATTGTCAAAATTCAGCAGCAGATCATCTGACACAAGGTAGGAGGGAATTATAGTCAACAAACCACAGAAGTGGAGGTAGAAATCTTTTTTTTTTGGTCCGGTCGTGGGGTCTGAACTCTGGGCCTGGGCGCTGTCCCTCAGCTCTTCAGCTCAAGGCTAGCTCTCTACCACTTGAGCCACAGCGCTACTTCTGGCTTTTTTCTTTTTGCTTATGTGGTGCTGAGGAATCGAACCCAGGGCCTCAGGCATGCAAGGCAAGCGCTCTACCACTAAGCCACCTTCCCAGCCCCGAGGTAGAAATCTTTTAAGTAAAAAAACTGCCTCTTGCAGCATTCTGCAGAAGGTATGTTTAAGGGGTTTGTTTGTTTACTATGTAGATCCTGGGGCTTGAACTCAGAGCCCTGGATGCTGCTTGAGTTTTTTGTTCAAGGCTAGTGCCTTCCTATTTGAGCCACATCTCCACTTCTGGCTTTTTGGTGGTTAACTGGCATTAAGAGTCTCATAGACTTTCCTGCCCAGACTGGCCTCAAACTTTGATCCTCAGGTCTCAGTCTTCTGAGTAGCTAGGATTACAAGTGTAAGCCACTGCCATCTGGCCGGTAGCTGCATTTTTAACTGGCCATCTAGTAGTCTAAAGTTCTACAATGTAGTAGATAACTCATTTTTTATTTTTATTTTTTTTGTAACATTCACTGATGTTAATGAGAGTGATACTCATTCAGTAAACAGTGAGTGCCTACTATGGTTTGGGACCTTTGGATCTAGGAAGCCCTAACAACTCTCTTAGTTATCCTTGACTGCATCAGACTAAACCTCTGAATCCTTCACTTTTTACTAGTGACCAAAATGACACTTAGCAGAAGAAAGTAGCTGATTTCAAATTTCTTTGACTCGGAGGGTTCAATGATGTAAAACACAGTTTTCAACTATTTCCTAACACATTCTGTCATCTAACATTTAGAATCTTAGAACTAAAAGCCAGCTCTATTATACACTTGTAATCCCAGCACTCAGGAGGCTAAGGCAGAAGGATCTCAGAGTTAGAGACCAGTATGGGCTACAGAGTAAATCTAGGTAAAAGCTAGACCCTGTGACAAAACAAAAACAAAAACAAAACAAATCTTAGAGCTAAGACAGACCTAAGGAATCTCTTACTTTATAGACTCTAAGAAATAAGGGCTGCAGGAAAAGAAATGACTTGCTTAAGGACACCAAGACAATTTTACAAGATGACTAAAATACTACTTAGTGTTCCATAAGTATTATGCCTCTGGCATTAAGAAACATATCCATGTACCTTTAAAAAACTCTCATATATCTTTGTACTGCTTTCACCCAAACTGCTCTGGTGAATTCTAGCTAACCAAAGTATCTATTTTAAGGGAAAGGGAAGAATGTAGCCAGTGATTGAAATTTTACACATCTACTGCTTTAAATGCACTATCATTTTATCCTTACAATCCTCATACCTTATCAAAAGAGGAAACTGAAGATTCAGAATATCTAAGTAATTATCCTTAAGTGACTAAATAGTAATCCAGATCTCACTCAAAGCTCACACTCTGGCCTCTGCCTAACTATTGATATCATCAATGAGTACTTGTTTCTTGATTAGAGAAAGAACAGCTGAGAAGTGGTAGAGTGCTTACCTTGCATGCATGAAGCCCTGGGTTTGATTCCTCAGCACCACGTAAGCAGAAAAAGCCTCAAGTGGTCTTGTGGCTCAAGCAGTAGAGTGCTAACCTTGAGCTGAAGAGCTGAGGGACAGCACCCAGGCCCAGAGTTCAGACCCCACAACAGACAAACAAAACAAAAACAAAACCCCACAACCTATGTATTTCAAAGGCAGAATCACACTTTGCTGCTAATCATCTTTTTAAAAAGGTAAAGCTACAACTTTTTACATCATGGTTGCCATTGTTGCTTATGGTATATGAATTATAGTTTTTCACCAGACAAAATTAAGACACACTTTTCCCCTACACTCAACTGAAAAATAAAGAAACTGTAAGCCCAGGGGCACAAAATGAACAAAACAGAGGACTAGCTATATCATTTCTCATTAACACCAAGTTAGAGTTCTTGTAAATCTCACTTTACTCTTTAGATCCTTTCTGGCAGCAAAATGAACAATTACCTCATTTGAATTTAATCCATCAGTTGCAGCCAAAGGAACTTTCTCATGTAGAGCTGTGCCAGTCACTTCTTTTATTCCAAATGCTGAAGAATCAAGGTCTTCCTTGATCCTCATTTCAGTGAGGGAAGCCTCCTCATGAAAAGAGGTTCCTTCTTCTGAGAAAGGCACTGAATCAGTTTGGGCAGTACTTCCCTGGAAGGGTTCACCAATGGTAAAAACCTCCTCCAAAGGAGGCACTGCAGCAGCTGGGATAGCAGGTCCTTCTGGGGTGAATACACTAACAGGCTTTGTTGGGGTGGGTTCTGAAGGAGCTGGGGTTGCAGAGTCCTCTGCATCAGACTCTGTAAATGCAGTATCAGGCTCCTCTGGGGAGGGCACTGCAACAGCTAAGGCATTAGGCTTCTCTGGGGTAGAAGGCCCTACGAGAGTGAGGGCAGCAGGCTTCTCTGGGGTGGTGGGCACTGCAGTATTTGAGGCAACAAGCTCCTCTGGGGTGGTGGGCTCTGCAAGAGCTGGCAGTGCAGTTTCCTCTGTGGCAGTTGGCCCTGAAGGATCTGGTTCACAAACCGTATCAACTGGAGAGTCGGGATCCTCTGGAATGGGCCCTGAGGCAGCTAGAGTGCCAAGCCCTTCTGGGGTGTCATCCTCCTCTGCGATGGGTACAGTAGCCGTTGAAGTAGTCCTCTCTAAGGAAGACTCTGCAACAGCTGACATATCCTCCTCTGTGACGGCTGCAGCAGCAGCTAGAGCAGTCTTCACTAGAGAGGATACTACAGCAGCTGGAACAGGACCCTCAGGAGCAGTCACTGCAATAGTTAGGGGGGCAGCTCTCTCTGAGGCTAGTATTGGAACAGCTGTGACTTCCTCTTCTAAGGTGACCACTTCAGAGGCTGGGATACATGTGTCTATAGTGGCCACTGAGGCAACTGGGATGTCCTCCACTGAGGTCTCTATAGCAGCAGCTGAGATAGCAGGCCCCTTTGAGGCAGACACTGCAACAACTGAGATGTCTTCTGGAGTGGGCTCTGTAACCGTCAGGGCACGTATCTGTTGGTTAGATGTCCATTCCTCTAAAACTGGCTCAGTATTACTAGCTTTGGTAACCTGTTCCTCCGGGAAAACATTCAGGCATGAATCTGAATCTCGCATTTCCATTTCCTCTCTCTGTGATGATGCTAGGTCCAGCTCAGGCTTTTTATCACTCATAGTTTCCACTCCATCTCTTCTATGTCTCAGTTCTCCAGTCAGTAGGTGTAAACCCGGAACTTCTGCCTCTAAAGATTTTCTCTGGAGATCCTGGAAGATTTGCTCTGGGAAGCCTCCACTCCCCCAGAGCTTGGCTTGATAATCCAGCTCTTTTGCCTCACTGTCCTCATCACAAACTTTTTCTGTGGATAATTCACATGAGTCCACATTTCCCAAGCACATCACATTGCTATTTTCTTTATCAATAGCTTCTTTCTCACTTTCCAAATGAATCTCACCTGTTACTAAACTTGAATCAGATGACAACACCTCTATTTCAGGTCTTGAGGTAACATCTCTTAGTTCAGATCTAAATGCAAAACTAAGGGAGAACCTCTCAATATTCTCTTCCACATTCCCCTCATTTTGACTGCATTCTACTTGGGACAATTTGCCATTTTCTTTGACCACCTCAGAAGCAAAAGATAATTTTTCTTCACAAAAAGTGTTATGATCAGAGTTCAGAAATCCTACTGTGTCCAACTGGCCTAGTGATTCCAGATCACCTGGAGACTTATATTTCCCTACACTCTCAAGGTTAAAAGGCACTTTTTCACAGTCCTTGCAAATGTCCCTTATATCAGGATAGACAGTAAATTCCACAGCATTAGGTACCTGGGAAGAATCCAGGGTATTAATATATTCGCAATCCAATCCAATATCATAGTCCTTTACTTTTACACTTAAAAGGTCTGTGTTCTGTTCCTTATCTAAGGCAGCCCCTGAAAAATGGCTAATTATAAGTGTATTTTCGGCATTCTGGGATGAGGCCAGCCCTTCAGAAGAGGCTTCATTCTGTAGTTCATCTGAAGGAGTTACTCCTTCACATAAACACTCCTTTTCAAGTTCAAGAAACATCTGTACTGAATCTGTGTCAGAGAGCTGCTCTGCATCAACAGGACAGTCTAATTCTAAGACAAGATCTTCTAGCTCCTGAACAGTTCTGGTTTTCATCTCATCAACTGAACCCTCACCTGCAAAAACACAACTGCAATCCAGGGGTATATCCTTGGGAGAGGAAGCCAGTTGGTCTCCAGCTGGCTGTGAGTCTTCAGAGCAAGAAATCTGATCAATGGCTACATGGTCAAAAGTCCCCAAGACAGCAGCTAAGCAATCAGTTCCAGCCTCCACCATTGCTACTGTGTTTGCCTGTTCTCTTTCTTCAAAAATGTCTGCCAGGCTGTTCTTCTCATCTGCCATTAGAAGAGTCTTTCCTCCGGTCTCTGACAGTTTCTCTTCCTCCCATTCCTCCTCAGCCTCCATCATGATCCACCGCTCATCCTCCTCAAACTTCAGTTCAGACTCTGTTTTCTCTCTCAGGCTGGCAGTTATGAGAATGGGTAATGCTGGATCTAACAGCTCTTCACTCAGGCAAGGAGAGAGGGGTGGCATTTCCACAGTGCAGACTGGGTCTCCAAGTGGGTGCTGCTTCCCACTGAAACCTCCCTTAGCAGAACTTTTCATGGCCCTGGGCCAGGTTGCACTTGAGTATCTGTATTCCTGCATTACATCTGTGTTACCACTTGCTGATGCAGCTTCTGATACCAAAGGCTGGAATTCATGTGGAGAGCTCTCACTGTGCTGCTGGAATCTGAAGTCCTGGCAGTCTCCGCTTCCATTTTTCACATCTTGCACTTCTGGAAGAGCCATGCATTTGGACACATGTTCCAAAGTTACTGACTCTGACTGAGGTTCCCTGTGGTCCAAATGACCAGAGCTTTCTGTCAATGCAGAACTGGATTCCTTCTTCTCTTGCAAGGAAGGATTTGAAGCACCAGCTTCTGAAACTTCACTAAGAGAAGCTTCCATCCTTTCTGCAAATTCTGGGAAATTAGGTGGCATGAAGGATTTCCATGATCTCCTGTTAACATTGTCTTTGCGTTCTGCATTTGGCCGCCTTCTGGGTGGCACAGGTGCTGACTTTTGCACATCATTGCTTAGTTTTAAGGCATCAAATATTATTCTCTCATCCAGCTTTTTGCCTTCTGGTGCTCTAGATTCAAAAACATTCGATGCTGCTCCTAATGTACCATTACTAGATATGGTACTACCTTCCATCTTTTCCATGGTGCTTTTTGAAGTCTGATTAAGCTTTGACCCCTGATCAATCTGTTCATTTATCCTCATTGTATCATATATAGATCGCTGTGGAACATAGCAATCCTCTATATAGCCATCCTCATCCTCCCCCTTCCCCAGGCAGGTAGGGTTCCTCCTTAAACAGTCTGGCCTGCTCAATGGTTTACCCATACTGTTTCAGTCAAGATGAACCTTCACTCTTGGCAAAAGCTGTTTTACAGGTTTCCTCAAAATACATTCTACATTAATTATAAATCCTTTCACATGTTTATTCTTCAAGCCACCAATTGCGTCTGCTCTCCAGAAAGACCTGGGAGTTACACTTTGAAATCATTCTGGGAGAAGCTCTAAGACAAACAGCTTTCTCCTTGCAGACTAGCAGCTTCATAGTTACAGACAGATAAATGGTATAATTTAATCAACAAACGTAAGATAGTTCCTTGTATGGCTTCTATTTTTTTTTTAATTTTTACTTAAGGAGCACTGCTCTTTCACATTCAGTCCACAAAAAAAAAAAATCATTTGATATTGATAAGTCTTGTTCGGTATCTAGTTCCACTCACTTTTCACCAAAGCAGAGTTGGAAGCAGTGAATGTATACCTTGTCCTGTAATAACAATGCCAAAGTCTCCAGTCCTCAAGTATGGCCCAAGCTAAGAATTCCTTTCATTTTATCCTCTATTCCAGTTCTGGAGCGTCCAGCTGGTCTGAATTAGGCCTTCGTCTTCTCTAGTTGGGGTGTTTGCATTTGAACTGGGCTGGTCGGCGGATATTCCTGCAACTTTAAACACAGGAAGTCCTTCGTTCCGGGCCAGTTTGGGGTTTCCTGTCTCCAAAACATCATGGCATTGTTGCGGCTTCCAGGCCAACCCTACACCGTGGCCGCAAAACAAGGCGCGTGGAGAGCCCCGCGCCGGGCCTTTAGGAAGCTGGCAGGCTGCAGCAGCGGCCAAGGGGCCGCTGAGGGGCTTGCTCAACACCACCCGTTCCTCCCTAGCTTGCCGCGCGCCCCGAGGGCCAGGGTCACCTCACCGCAGTCGGGCAGGTGGCTTCGGACCGCGCCGGCCTCTGGTCCCGCGCTCAGGAAGTTAGTTGGTCCCTCTGGCAGCTGAGTCCCGAGTGATGTGGGCGCCGCCTCCCCCGCCGCCGCCGCCAGTCCCCCGCCCGCAGCCTCCGCGCCGTGGGCTGCATGACAAGCAGCCGCCTCTATTCTCCGCCGCGCTGCGGGCCCCGCGGCCCCGTCGTCCTCCCTGCCCGCAGCTGTCACGGCACGCAAACTTCTGGCTGGGAACAAAAGGCTCCGCTCCGTCCGGGCGGGGGAAGAGCCGCCTGTCTTGTGCCGCGAGGCCCTTTCGTTCGCCTCTCGCTGGAAGTGCTTGGCCGGCGGGCGGCTCTCCTCCTGCTCCCCGCTCCGCCGCCGCCACCGCGCTGCCCCGCCCGGGCAGCCCCCCCCTGGAAGCTGGGGAGCGCGCCGCGCCAAGAGCCCAGGGAGGAGGGCGGGGGCGGGGCTCAGGGGGGCGGGCCCGGGAAAAAGGAGACCCCGGAGGGGCGGCGGGCAGGATTGGAGGCCTTGGCGCCGAGGGAGGGGCTTCTACCGGGTTCGGAATGAGGCATGGCGGGCGCCATCCGCTTGGCTCGGAAGCCCACGCCCAACGCGCCCCGGGGCCGAAGGGGAAGCCCCGCCCCCTGGGAGGGCGCCCAGCGGAGAGCCGCACCAACCGGAGCCTCCGCGTGTCCCGCAAATCCCCTGACAAAGGAAAGCCCCGCCTCCTTCCGCTGGCCCGGCCCCTTCTCACTCCCGGCTCCTTCCAACCCGTGGGCTCCGAGCCAGCCCAAGGGCGAACAAACCCAGAATAGGTGCCCCCGCCTCCCCGCTGCCAGCTGGTTCGCGCGAGGGCCACGCGGGGCTCCATCTGCTGGCAGGGTAGTGCAGTGTGGCAGGTCGCCGGCAAGATTCTAGGCTCCCACTTGGCCGCCAAAGGTTATCCCTAGTCCCTCCAAAATCACCTTGTGCACGCCGGGTGCCAGAGGAAGAAGGCTCCACCCTTAAACCCAGAACTTTGCTGGTGTCTCAAGGAATACCATCATGCCTGGAGACCAAGTTACCAAATAAATTCTAGGCAGTCTACCTGTCTTCCCTTTCTCAAGCTAATCCGTTCATACTTCCACCTCAACTTCACCTACAGACCTTAGTGGTGTCAAACGACAAGGGGGCGAGGCACCCCACGCTCAAAACACCTGGGGTCCTTTATTGCTATGCACATCTTAGGAAACCAGATCCTGCTTAGGACTAGAGGAAAAGCATGGGTCTGTATTTCAAATCTCTGAAAAGAAAATATTACAGAAACATGCTTCACAATCTCGTCCACAATCTTTTGGCTTTTAGAAATGCTACCTCCAGTTAAACAAAGAAAGTACAAAGGCAACCCAGGAAGCTGTTCACTAGAGGCAGCTGCATCTCAGAGATGCCTTTGTGATGACGGCCACTCTTCAATTTTATGAAGGAAAAAAGAGAGTCCAGTAAAATGTCTGAATCGCTGTTGGATCATATGTCAACATGGATTATAAAACTTATGGAAAAGTTATTCCTACCCCTCACAGTAGTTGGTGATGTAGATCTGGCACTGAAACCCTGAGCTAAGCCTTGGGCTTGACAAAACTGAGGTATGGGCTGAAGCCAGTGAGCAGAATTAACACACTTTCTCTGGCAAGAAAAACGATCAGTTCTCATTGTTGATCTGCTGATTAATTCTACCCACTTGGATACAAAAGAATCCTCTCATCTATAAATTGAGAGTACAGAGAGATAGATTAGACTATGTCTCCACAGCTTTATTACTTTTAATATTCTTTAGTTCTAATTTTTTAAGGAGTAGCTCAGAAGCCTGTGAAATCTTGGTCTATACTGCAAGATAGTAGGAACCCTGTCCAATGAACACACAGTAGGAAGAAACAAGAACACTTGACCAAAGAAATAAAGCTCTAGGAGATGTGATCAACATGAAGTGTCTGGAGAGATGGGATGTGGGAGGGGAAAAAAATGTTCTAAATGTCTCCTTAAGCTGGCATACTAAAATCCAAGGGCAGATTTCAAACCAACAAAGAGCTTTCTGGCCGCTATTCAAAGAAAACGGTGTCCCTTACAGTGACTTACCTGAACCCACAGGTACTTGAGAAGAAATTCAAGCAAGAGATTTAGAGATATATATTTACAAAATCGCCAGTTTGTTCAGGATGTTTTAAAGTTCATCCTAACTCTGACACATTGTGACCTTAAGATTTGATCAACTTACAGATCTGGAACTTAACAGTTCAATAAATCTATGTTTAAATTTTTCTTTTAATTGGTCAGTACAATTGGGAAAACCCAATGAAGACAAGATCAATTTCACTAGCAAATCTTCCTAGCCAAATACATTTACTTAAGTGTTCAGATACCATAACAGACTGTTTAGCATGCCAAGAGCCCTCTGGCTGGAAGAATCTGAGGAATTCTGGCTCTGGACTAAGGGTGGGTAGTTATTCTGTTATAAAGAATGATTTGATGTGTAATCACAACCTTCATGGTTAGAAATTCCTTTCCTGTTTCCTCACCAAGTCAGGTGCCAATCAATTCAGTCTTTTTCTTAATTAACACCACCCCTTCTTATCCAAATTATTCTACCCATCTTATCAGTAGTTCAATAAAATAGATCATTCCAGCAACTGTGAAGTTCAGATTCAAATTACTTTTCAGCTTTAGTCATACTCTTAATTAAGGGTTAGAAACTTCTGATAAGCTGAAACATGGCCAACCTACAGAAAACATTACATAGCCAGGCGCTAGTGGCTCATGCCTGAATTCTAGCTACTCAGAAGGCTAAGATCTGAGGATCTCAGTTCAAAGCCAGCCCAGGCAGGAAAGTTTGTTGAGACCCTTATCTCTAATTAACCACCAAAAAGAGCCAGAAGTGGAGCTGTGGCTTCAATGGTAGAGCTCTAGCCTTGAGTAAAAAAAAAAGCTTAGTGACAGCACCCAGGTCCTACGTTTAAGCCCCAGGACAATACATTAAAACAAAAACAAAATCTTCTGAGTGCTTTGCTTATTTGCCCTGCCTTCCTCATTATTATGTATTTTAAAAAGAAAGCATAAAGTCTCTTTCCTCTTTCTTTTTATCTGTTCATGAGTTTGTCTTTACTTTTGGTATGTGGAACTCTGCCAATAGCCATTTCAGTGACTGAAATAAATACCTGGTACAACTTTCAGCCTCTTGGTGCTCTGATAGTATAACAAAAAAAAGCATTTGTGAATTTCACATGCCATGTGTAAAGTTTTTAAAAGAGAAGCTTTCTTAAAAAGAGTTTCAGAGTACCTCTTCAGATACTTTCCCCACCCCTGAAACCACAAATGTATGTGCTCAAGCCACATTTCAAATTAGTTTCCAGTTAGTAGATTATAGAGCTCAAAGAATTCCGTACTCATTTTGAAATTCCTAAGAAGAGGATTTGGTGTCAGATTTTCCTTCAGTGAACCTAGAAGAACAATCCTGGCTCTTTTTAGCTCCTTCCTGCTGTCTTCTTAATTAAAGGCAGCTGGGTGGAGTCTCCTCACACTCTAACACAGCTCCCTTTCCAAGTTTTGGACTTGGCACTTTGCCTTTGTCTCCCTCAGATCTGAACTGTCAACCCACTAGGACAATCTACAATCCTACATCTACTTTTGTTTTTTAATTGATTTTCATACCATACAGAGGGGTTACAATTACATGGGCAAGGTAATGAGTACATTTCTTATCAAGCATTGTTGCCTCATCCTTTGTTTCCCCTTCCCATCCATCCCTTCCCATCTCTCCACTCCCCCCACCCCCCCAATCTACTCTTTAGGTACTAAAATGCCTTTCTTTTCATCTACCTTGATGGGAACTCTCTCTTGGAATAAAAGAGGACACAATAGACTGGTTGGATCTTGCTCATTTTAGATCTACAAAATGCCTTTCATCTTAGGATATCGAGATTTTACATGCTTTATTTACAAGTGGAAACTCCACAGTATTAGTCTGTACCTGTTAGGCATCCGTCATTAACATCCTTTTGTGCTTTCATTATTATAAATTTGGCTACAGAGTGGTTCAAAAAGCAACACAATATGGTGTGGAGTTTGTTTTAAATGGGAAACTAAGGATTTCAAAGCTATTTGAGCTCTCATGTATTTTTGAACCCAAGAGAAAACTTTCCACACACTCTGCAGGAACTCCCATGACCTCTGTAAGCCCTTTCCTTTTTCTAAACATCTGGTGATGACAAAAGCATGGGGGCTTTTGCAAATTAAAAAAAAAAAAATCTGGGCTGGGAAGGTGGCTCAGTGGTAGAGCACTTGCCTTGCATGCCTGAGACCCTGGGTTCGATTCCTCAGCATCACATAAGCAAAAAGAAAAAAGCCGGAAGTAGAGCTGTGGCTCAAGTGGTAGAGCGCTAGCCTTGAGCTGAAGAGCTGAGGGACAGCGTCTAGTCCCAGAGTTCAGGCCCTACGACCGGACCCCCCCCCCAAAATAAAAATCTGACAGAAAGCAGGGAGAATCAAGAAAGAGTCCTAGAAGAATCCACAGTTACGTATTAGAATATAGATATGTAGAGACGAATATAGATATGTAGAGACGGTGAAGACAAGTATTTCCAAATGAAGAACTAGAGATATGAAAGCAACATTTCTAAGGAAGCAAATTCTAATTCAGTGTAACTTAAGAAGAATGAGTATAGCAGGGAAAAGTGAGAGGTTAGAATGGCAAGTAAACTCGAGCCGGGCACTGGTGGCTCACATTTATAATCCTAGCTATTCCACAGTTCAAAGCCAGCCAGGGCAGGCTCATACCTGTAATCCTAGCTACTCAAGAGGCTGAGATCCAAGGGTTACAGTTCGAAGCCACCATGGGCACTCATCTCCAATTAACCTCCAAAAAGCTGGAAATGTAGCTGTAACTCAAAGTGGTAGAATGCTGGCCTTGAGAAAAAAAGCTTAGGGAAAGCCCCAGGATCAGCACAAAAACAATACAAAAACCAAGCCAAATTCCTAATTCCTAAATGAAGCGCAGGGTGGTAAAATATACTTGCCCAAAATACCACAACTAGTGAAAATGAGGTAGGAAGTTGTGAAAGAAGTTATAGAGAGCTCATGTCTGTAATCCTAGCTACTCAAGAGGATAAGATCTGAGGGTTGTAGTTCAAAGCCAGGCTGGGCAGGAAAGTCTGTGAGACTTTTTAAACTCCAGAAAACTGGAAGTGGCCCTATGGCTCAAAGTAGTAGAGTGCTAGCCTTGAGTGATAAAGCTCAAGGACAGTGCACAGGACCTAAGTTCAAGCCCCACCACCGACAAGATAAAAAAACAAAACAAAACCCTACAGAGCACATTTGGACTTCATAGCAGGTCAGGTAAGAGGTTACAGGGAAAAATAAAAATAAAATGCTTTAATAGTCTCTTGGCTCTATTTCTTTAGTGTAGAGCAATGGATTTGGAGGGAGTTCCTCCCCAGCCAGGGAATAGTGTGGGGCTGTTCATCGCAGAGACTGAACACAGAAAGAGACAGGAAGGACAGATGACAGAACTTCAAGAACTGTTATTTCTAGGCACATGCACTCCATTATTGAGGTATATCTCTTGCCAAGAGTTATATTCTTAATTATTTTTATTCAGCAAATATGTGCCTTCAACCATAGGAACTAAAGAGAAACAGAAAAGAGCAGGACAGAGTCAGAATCTAAACTCTCCTGGTGGAGACATATTCATTTTAATTGCTTAACAACTATGAAAGAAAAGCAAGCAAGTGCCATGAGAAACTGGTTTAAAGGAGCTCCATCTGGTCTGAAGTTCAAGGAAGTTCTCCTGTGAAAGTGACAATGTGGCTCATTCCACTGAAACCGAATTCAGTTCAGGGTGGCATGACTGTCACAAAGTTATCTATTTCTATGAGACACTTCCTTGTGTTTAATCTCCAAGAAATCTTGGCTGCATTTAGAAAAGGAAATCAAGCACTGGTGGCTTGTGCCTGTAATCCTAGCTATTTCAGGAGGCTGAAATCTGAAGATCATGGTTCAAAGCCAGCCCAGGCAGCAAAGTCCATAAAACTCATATCTTCAATTAACCCCCAGAACACTGGAAGTGCAACAGTGGATCAAAGTGGTAGAGCACTAGCCTTGAGCAGAAGAGCTCAGGGACAGCACCGGGCCCCAAGTTTAAGCCTCATGACCAACAAAACAAAACAAAAACTTAAAAATGGAGATAGAATAAATAATACAGAAGTATTTGAAACCTGTCTCTTGTATTTTGTTAATCAAACAACTCTTTTTTGTGTAAAAATAAGCATTTGTTTCAAATCAATTTCACAAAACATGGATAATTTTGAAAACTGAGAGGCTGTCAGTGAGCAAAAGTGGTATAAGGAAGCAAGAATATCATTTAACAAATAATATTATTGGGGCTGGGAAGGTGGCTCAGTGGTAGAGCACTTGCCTTGCATGCTCGAGGCCCTGGGTTCGATTCCTCAGCACCACATAAGAAAAAAGCCGGAAGTGGCGCTGTGGCTCAAGTGGTAGAGTGCTAGCCTTGAGCTGAAGAGCTGAGGGACAGTGCCCAGGCCCAGAGTTCAGGCCCCATGACCGGACCCCCAAAAAAAAATAATAATAGTATTATTCCTACCTCTTTATTTATACCACTGGATATCTTGAAAAATGAAATAGAAACTCTAAGGACCTTAGTCATAGTGCTGGGCTTATGGTTTGATTTATCTATTATGTTTTACTGATATACAACTATAAAAGTACAAGCCCAAAGGGTAATTTTATGATGCTAAATCAAATATATATTCAAGAAAAAAAATCAAAATTCGTGTGTGTGTCTAGTAAAGCTTGAACTCAGGGCATGGATGTTGTCCCTGAGCTTTTGTGCTCAAGGCTAGTAGGTAGTGCTCTATCACTTGTTGAGCCACAGCTCCACTTCTGGCTTTTTTTCGGTAGTTAATTGGAGATAACAGTCTCACAGACTTTCCTGCTTGGGCTGGCTTTAAAGCTCAATCCTCATATCTCTGCATCTTGATTATAGGTGTGAGCCACTGGTGCTCAGGGGTGTTTGTTTTTTTCCTTCCTGGTCCTGGGGCTCAAACTCTGGGCCTTGGTGCTGTCCCTGAGCTACTTGTTGTTCAAAGCTAGTGCTCTACCACTTGAGCTAGGCTGCTACTTCTGGCTTTTTCTGTGATTAATTGAGGTTAAGAGTCTCACAGACTTTCCTGCCTCGGCTGGCTTCAGATTGAATCCTTAGATCTCAACCTCCTAAGTAGCTAGGATTACAGGCATGCGCCACCACTATCCAGCAAACCCAAGTCTTTTAATGTATTTTATGGAATCTCGACTTAGTATTTTATCTATTTGTTGTTGTTTTAGAAGTTTGATTAGTGGGGCTGGGAAGGTGGCTCAGTGGTAGAGCGCTTGCCTTGCATGCTCAAGGCCCTGGGTTCGATTCCTCAGCACCACATAAGCAAAAAAAAAAGAAAAAAAAAGCCGGAAGTGGCGCTGTGGCTCAAGTGGTAGAGCACTAGCCTTGAGCTGAAGAGCTGAGGGACAGTGCCCAGGCCCAGAGTTCAGGCCCCACGACCGGACCCAAAAAAAAAAAAAAAAAGAAGTTTGATTAGCATCCATTTATATCCTTAAGATGAAATTATCTTTAACTTTTTCTAAAAAGAAAAGATATCCATCTTACTTTTTTCAATACTACGTATGGGGCTCTCTTTCTGAAAAAAAAGTGACAGTTTTAACTCATATTTAATTCCTCCCAAGTTTTTAGTGTACAAAAGTCTAATTGTGCTTTTATAGAAATATAACTATTGTTATCATTATATAGAGGGGCTATCATTTCAAAGTCAGGTAATGAGCATATCTCTTTTTTAACATGCAAAAGCCTAACTGTGCTAACTGTACTTTTTAAAGTAAACAAGAGGAATAAAAATATGGCCCTATTCCAACAATCACGTGGCCATAAATATTGAACTAAATAAGTAATCATAACTTTACAATTTCTCTAATTTCTTAACTATTTACTTTTGAATAGCTAAATTTCAGTGTATTTGTAGAATTTGTAAAATTAAATGCTTACTTACAAAATTTATATCCCGTAACACCAGAATAAAAAAGAGGCATTATTCAAAGATTAATAAAAAATCCTGTTCTTTGTTCAACATTTATGTCATTAGGTTACTTTTCTTTCTGCTTTTCCTATCATTGTTTCCCTGGGACCGTGACTCTCTTTTCCAGAATCTTCAGGGGCCAGTCTGAAGAATTCTCCAATTCCTTTATGACACCTAGCAGTTGGGCATATACAAACTGGATTCTCTCCTGCATATTTATTTTCAGCTTTCCTTGATAAAAGTGTCATAGTATTAATGGAAGAGATGAAAGAACCAAGCAACTTCCTGAGGGCTTGAGAAGCTACCACTGTTCTGAAGATACATTTTTTTATTTTTCTCATTGCACCAGGCTGAATGAAGTATGAAGACTCTTGCTGACTGTACACTATTAAATGCCAATGGCTGTAAAGTGATGGATAGGTGCCTAGAACACTGCTTTAGTTGTCACTATGGTTAAACCAACAAGGATCACTAAAGCAATTCTTACTATTTTTCACAGACATATAAATAATTTAGGTTTTAAAAAGAATCTTATCAAACATAGCTTGGTTTACTAGAGTAGATACCAAGAAATTCAAGCAGAAGAATCCTAAGTTTAATTTCTTCAAATTATCTCCCTTGACTTATTTACACAAGACATTCATATTTGCTAAAATTGTAAAATATTAAAGGCTTTCTGTAAGATATCTCAATCTGGTATGTGACTGACAGATGAAATGTATTTGTGTTTTTAATTTAATTTTAGTTTGTGTTTGGAAACTAAGTTGATATGAAGAGATGTCTCTCTTAAAGATGCTGATTTAGTACTTGCCATTGTTTGGCAATGGAAGAAAGAATATGTTCTATGATAAAAGCTATAGTTAATTAGGCCAAGGACTCTGAGATCATTAAAGCTAATCTGATGAGTAAATGCATGACTAGGGAAGTCACTGAGCTGGTAATGCCTTCTGGTTAATTCTGGTTAATGATTTGAAAATAACATTGATTTGTAGAGTATATAAGCCAAGGCCAAAATGATCTCAGAATAGTTGCTGGCTGTGGGATTCTGACAGAAATGCATAAATGAATAAATTAATGAATAGGCACGTATATTTATGTATGTATACAAAATGTATTTTTAAGTTGTGTTAAAGAGTCATAACTTAAACCTGCCTATGTATTGCTATTCTAGAGTCAGAAACAAGCCCTACAAAATCTGTTCATGAAGGCTGTCCGACCATCTATATGCTTCATTGCTACTGTAAACTGATTTTACTTCATCTTTGTAATTTCCATTTTTTCAAAAAGGTAAAGATCTAATCTAGTGATGGATGAGACTTAGATCATCCTTAGGCATAAAGAGGCATAGCTGATCTTAATACAAATATTGCACAATATTCTAATTTGTATATCTAGGTAAGTTTTTTTTAAAGAGATTACTATTTATCTAGTACCCAATATAAGTCAGTGTTTTGGTATATATAACTTCATTTAATTGTCATACAAACTCTAAAAGCATAATTTACTACTGTTCATTTCTTATATTTAAATAATCAAGATACTGAGAATTTAAGTAATTTTCTCCGTGGTCATTTAGCTTGTAATCACAGAGCTAGTATTAAAACTTAGGTTCAGCTTGTAATGACAGAGCTAGTAGTCAGACTTAAGTATTCCCAACTTGAATGTGGATTCTATTTTTTTTTCACTTTTACCAGGCTGAAGTGTGAAGACTCTGTTAACTGCCTATTAATTGTATAAATGACAATAGCTGTAATGTGATGAGTAATTACAAAACAAACTTAAAGTGCATACGAAGTAGCAAGTTTCTGTCTTAGTTTTGCTGTTTGGGCTAATACTGACATGAGAGCAATGCTCTTAACCTAAGCTATAGTAGAGAATAGTATATAGACAAATGATGAAAAGGTGAGAAAACCAGGCAAAGATTACACTGTCTTCAAGACATGTAAGAATCTACCTTAAGTGTGGCAGACACTACGAATTCTGGGGCTCACATGGCTTATGGAAAATAAAGGACGTTCATACAACCAGTCTAATATTCACTTGTTTTCAAATATTTATATATCAATATGCTATTTACTTTGAGGGGCAAAAATAAGGATTCATTGAGAAAAGGGATAGACAAATTCATATAATCATCAAGTGCCCGAATTAGGCAATATGTAATAAGGACCAAATTATTTACATATACTCAGTGATTTGGGTGGTCAGAAGATGGAATAAGCTGGCAAGTTCAGGAAAGCTTTTTAATGAGGTGGGACTTGAGCTATATCTTCAAGTATGGGTAGAAATCAAAACAGGTGAAATGTACAGGATTGTCTGGGGTGGCTAGAGTGAACAGTCTATATAGGAAACAGGAAGGGAAAGATGATGGGGACCAACTATGTAATACAAGATTGAAGAAGAAAAACCCTAGGTATAGAAACAGACCAGGTTCTAACAGACTATTAATCAGATCTGATGGCTCCTTCCATCTAATTTGGGGGAAGGATACATACACATAGAAAGGGTGAATACAGACAAAAGCATCTCCATGATGGAGATGCATGGCTTAGAAGCTACAAAATAGTGTGTGTGTGTGTGTGTGTGTGTGTGTGTAAAATATGTCTGTACTCGGTGACTCTGTGTGTGTGTGTGTGTGTGTGTGTGTGTGTGTGTGTGTGTGTGTGTAAAATATGTCTGTACTCGGTGACCAGTTTTCTAACAGAAGGGTCTTTTGTTCCAAACAGCTAGACTCAGGAGACAAAGTCTGATAAAATCAGAGATCAGTATTCCCAGCTGGTGCAAGGGCTGATGCCATTCCACTACACACCCTACAGGAAGTAGCTGGAGATACACAGCTGACTGACTTCCACAGCAGGAGTCTTGTGGCAGGGTGGGGCAGAGACTGGTCAAATATGGATGAATTCTTTAGTCACTAACTCCAATTAGTTCACCAAGATTCTGACTTCATTCAACAAATCTGTGAAAGTTACTCTCAGAAGCAGCACTATTTCTTAACTAATTTTTCAAAAGGGAGAGGAAAACCATGGAAGCTTCTTCGGGCAGAATCCCAGGATTATTTCATCAGTTAGTTCTTACATTTACATGTCATTGAATCTGAAGGAGCAAAAAATTAAATCTACTGTTTGCCTTCCTTCCTCCCTCTTTCCCTCCCTCCCTTCCTTTCTTCCTTTCCCACCTTCCTTTCCTTCCTTCCTTTTTATCTACAAATAGCCTCCCTACTTCTGACAATAAAAAAATTTCTGAATGTCCCTCCAGTGGCAAATCTGCTCCAGGTGAGACCATAGGGATAGCATGAGCTCTAGGGCCAAACAGACCTTTCTAATTCCAACCTAAATGTTTACTTACTATGTGGCTTGAACAATAACAACAACAACAACAACAACGATTTAACCTCTTTAAGTCTCAGTTTTCTTTTCTACAAACTGGGATTTTGGGGTTTCTAGGGATCATTTAGACTCAGTCTCTTGTTGGTTCACTTAAGTGACTACATACTTGCAATTCTTTGTGCTGATTTCCCTATTGTTAACTAGAAATGATCTGAAATCCTAGCACCTACCCAAGTACACCACATAGCATTTATTCTCAACCACAGTCAGCGCAAAGTTCTAAAAGATCACATTTGAAACTAGTGGCAGGAAAAGTGTATCCCATTCATCTTTCATAATCAATACCAAAACCTCTTACTTGAAAAGTACTTGTTTTTGGCAAAATCTCAAGGAAGGTAGGGAGGAAGCACTTTCTCCTCATAGCTACAGTTTTCTAACTAAGACAGCTGAAACTAAGAATCCATTTGGCAGGAGACACCCCTTTGGATCAGTAATGTCTTGATGTAGTTACATGATTGGATTATCTGTGGAACTCAGTTTTTTTTCTTGGAAAAGTAGCCAAATGTAAAAATACAGAGCCTCACAGTTTATAGCTCATGAACTAGCAAGTCAGCTTCAAAGTACCCAGTATACTTCTTTTTTTGTGACTGGGTCTTGCTATGTGGCCCAGGCCTGCCTCTAATTCCTGGCCTCAAGTGATCTTCCTGTTTCAGCCTTCTGAGTAGCTGGGATAACAGGCATGCAATGCTGTGTATGGCTACAGAAGGACTAGCATAATTGCTTTAATACCTCAAAGGTTCCTTCCCAGTTTCCTTATCCAGTTGGTATTGTGGGGGTGGGGAGGATTATTATAGAGCATTGGAATTCTTTGGAGTGGGGGTGGTCACATAGGGTTATAAATATCAGTGGCCAAACTGAGTTGGCTGCAGTACATGAGTGACATATTGTAGTATCCTTTTAAAGTCACAGGACAAGGAAGCACACTGAAGTATTTCCACAAAGAAATTTTCTTTGGAAACACATTAACAACCAAACACCTGCACCCTACAATTGTAAACAAATTTCTCATGCCAGGAATGTGACTAGGAGGATTTAAAATCACACAGATTATCACTAGTGAAAATAAGATATCTAAGCTGGCCTAAAGAAAGGCTTAGAGACAGTTGTTGCTGCTCACAGAGTCATAATCAAATTACCAGGTGACTATTTGCTATACAAATATTTAACTTACTCAATTAGTATCTATTCCAATGGTGGCAACTTCTTCTAGGGCAGTGGTTTTCAAAAAGGTAAAATCCTGTCTTTCAAGGGACATTGGGAAATATCTGGAGACAATTTTGGTGGTTTTAACTGGGAAGTTCTTATTGCTAGTAGTTACAGGACAGAGATGCTGTTAAATACCCTACAATAACACTAGATAGCTTCCTACACAACACAAAACAAAACAAAAACCCCAAACTACCCAATCCAAGATGTCAATAGTGCTTAAGTTGAGAAATTGGGTTCTAGAGCATATTCAATCTCTTGAACTCTAGTTTCATGGTGGCAGCCTTGTTTAAAAAAAAAAAAACAGAAGTAGGGGCTGAGAATGTGGCATAGTGGTAGAGTGCTTATCTTGCATGAAGCCCTGGGTTCAATTTGTCAGTACCACATAAACAGGAAAAGCTGGAAGTAGCTATAAGCAAAAGAAGCTCAGGGACAGTGCCCAGATCCTGAGTTCAATCCCCAGCACTGGCAAAAAAAAAAAAAAAGATGGAAGGAGGGAAGAAGGAAGGAAAGGAAGGAGGAAGGAAGGAAGGAAGGAAGGAAGGAAGGAAGGAAGGAAGGAAGGAAGGAAAGAAGAAGGAAAGAAAGGTGGGAGAGAGGAGAGAAGAGAGGAGAGGAATGGGGGGGGGGGGGGAGCCAAGATGGACCAAAGGTCAGCACAAGGGATATGTTTGGAGAGGGCTACTTAGCTGTTGTAAAGCTGGAGTTATTTAAACCTCCAAGTGATAAATCTTCCAGGGTTTGATTTCACTTCTCTCCCAGGGTGGGTAGATAATGCTGACCTCATTTGCTTTATCTTCTACTGACTCATTCTCAGGCAGGTGTACTAAGTGGCAAAACCTTAGATGGGCTGATACTAGCTTTATACCATATAGAAGGAAGATGCAAGTATCTCTGTGCAAATTGGCAGTCTTTCAATGCTCATACTGGGTCCTGTCTTTTAAGGGGTTTCATATATGCTTAAGGGCAGTGTAAGTTTACTGTGAGAGGGGGGAAAAATCAAATGAAGGAGCCTAAAAGATTTTTTTTAATGTAATAGAATGCTATCCATCTAGCTATTCCAGACAGATTTTGTAATGTACTGTTTTTTGGTTCTGAATTCTGATTACCTGAATTAGAGGAAAGAACAACCCCATAAGCCTGCTGCTACAATTACATCTTACCAGCCCAGATGCAAGACAAGAAAGGAAAATACTGATTGGCTTAGTTGATGTGAACTAATTGGAGAAACTAAACAGACCCTAAAGGGGTTTCCATTTCCTATTTTTCTTGTCACTAAGAAGTAGAAAACCTTGGGGCTGGGAAGATGGCTCAGTGATAGAGCGCTTGCCTTGCATGCCTGAGGCTCTGGGTTCAATTCCTTAGCACCACATAAGCAGGAAAAAGAAGCCAGAAGTGGCGCTGTGGCTCAAGTGGTAGAGTGCTAGCCTTGAGCTGAAGAGCTGAGGGACAGTACTCAGGCCCAGAGTTCAAGCCCCATGAACAACAACAACAACAACAACAAAAGACACAGAATGGTTTCCATTCTTCATAAGTAAAAGGTTAAGATCCTAAACTTCTCAGTGATAAGGCACTAGCCTTGCGCAAAAGAGCTCAGAAACACAGCACAGGCCCTGAGTTCAAGTCTCATGACTGACAAAAAAAAGAAAGAAAAAAGGAAAATGCTAAACATTATTTCATGGTTATAAAGACCCTTCTTTTCTTGTTGGGCTTTTCTTAGGCACATACAATTCCTTTTCCTCAGCAGACTCTTTAATTCAGGAAAATGGAATTTCCTGAAGAGATTAGACATTATAGATTAGATTCCTCCCAGTTTTCTAAAATCATGCTCAATATTCTCATTATGACTTCTGGAAGGGTTTCTTCCTTCCTACTTCCAACATAGAAGGGAACCCAGGAAAGGTCCTTACTCAGGAAGGCTGAGATCTCTGACTGCTTAAAAGGACTCTCTGCCATTCTTTTTTTATTTTTTTTTTGGGTCGGCCATGGGACTTGAACTCTGGGCCTGGGCGCTGTCCCTCAGCTCTTCAGCTCAAGGCGAGCGCTCTACCACTTGAGCTACAGCGCCACTTCCGGTTTTTCTGGTGGTTTATTGGAGATAGGAGTCTCATGGTCTCTCCTGCCCGGGCTGGCTTTGAACTGCGATCCTCAGATCTCAGCCTCCTGAGTAGCTAGGATTACAGGCGTGAGCCACCAGCGCCCGGCTTTTCTCTGCCATTCTTATCTGACCAGATTCTATGAATTATTTAGAAGGTACCAATGGAAAGCCTTGAGAACTAATTTTACCATGTTCATGATAATAATTTTCCGTAAGTGCAGCTTCATGGATTTATCAACACTACTGCACAGTCCCAAGTAAGCTTGGAGGTTCTCTGTAGATTTGACTACTACTCATCTGTCTAGTGCAACTATTCCCGGTGGTATTAGCCAGGTCAAAGCAGAGTCTGTGCTTTTATCTCACAGATTCAAATCCCCTTCTTATACAAAAACTCCTTCTCCCCCAAGCACATGCCCTAATTGTGGGGCATGAACTCAGAGCCTAGGTGCTGACCTTGAGCCTTTTTGCTCAAGGCTAGCACACTCTACCACTTAGAGCCATAGCTCCATTGCTGGTTTGTAGGTACTTAGGTACTTAATTGGAGATAAGAGGCTCATGGCCTTTCCTGCCCAGGTTGGTTTTGAACTGTGATCCTAAGATCTCAGCTTCCTGGGTAGGTAGCATTACAGGTGTTAGCCATCAGCAGCGGGCTCTAACACACATTCTAGGCTAATATATGAGTCCATTAAAACAGAAAGGAGCACAAAACTTAAAGCTAAAGTTGCTTTTCCTTTTATAAAATATTTATTTTTATGTTTTACTCAAGAATAATTAAATCTGAAAGCAAAGTCATTATTTTCTGAGTCTAGTTTATGTTTCACTAGGGAAGATTAGTTCACTTTGACTGAAGCACGTGAGTCAGGAACCCAGTACTCTTATCAGAAAAATGACTCAGTCCTCAGAATGAGTCCAACAAAATCTTTTCACTCAGCCTCCAGGGGGTTGTGGAACTGACACAGAGTTTTCCCCTCTCATTGTTTTCACTTCCTATGAGCTCAGCATGAGCCAAGCCAGGAGTGACATCCTCCCCTCCAGAAGGAGGCAAAAACTTCCCAATGCTTTTAACTTCCACACTGGGTAAATTAGTGGAACTGAGCTTCTGATCTGCACCTCCAACTTGATGGAGGACAGTGATTATTTTGTAGTCACTATTTACTTTTAAGATTCTTATCTCCAGTTAACCACTAGAAAGTCTAAAGCAGCTCCAGTGCTAGCTCTGAGCAGAAGAGTTCAGGGACAGGGCCCAGGCCCTGAGTTGAAGCCCCAGGAGACAACAATAACAAAATGGGTCTTAACAGGGCATTTTACCTCCCTTCCTCCTCTCTCCCCCACACACTCAGGCTTGAACTCATTTTTTTAATAGCTGGAACTCTCTCACTAAAGCCATGCCTCTAGAGCAGCATTTTGCTGGTTATTTTAGAGATGGAGTCTCTAGTATTACATACAGGCTTGAGCCACCAGAACCTGCCCTCCCTTGCTAGCTCCCCCCAACCCCCATTCAAGCTTGCCTTGTCAACAAGAGCCCACAGCTGGATGCTCCCAGCCTTCATATATAGCAAACAGCTAAGCAGCTAGTGGAGTCTAAGCACTAAGAAGCAATACACTTGATACAAGTAACATACAGTAAGTAATACTCAGTAATTTCTTGAAGTCTTCCAGCAACATAAAAATTCAGTGTTTTTAGAAAGGGGGGAGGAGGGGAGATGACTTGTTATCACATCCAAACACAATTTATACCTGCCTAAAGTCTCTTTCTTATATTCTAGCTCATATTTAAGGTTTTCTTGTTTTTTTTTTTTTTTTTGGGGGGGGGGGTCCAGTCGTGGGGCCTGAACTCTGGGCCTGGGTGCTGTCCCTCAGCTCTTCAGCTCAAGGCTAGCACTCTACCACTTGAGCCACAGCGCCACTTCCGGCTTTTTCTTTTTGCTTATGTGATGCTGAGGAATCGAACCCAGGGCCTCAGGCATGCAAGGCAAGCACTCTACCACTAAGCCACCTCCTGTTTTGAGCCCCTCTTGTTTTGTTTTGAGACAGTCTCACTAAATAGTCCAGGCTGGCCTTGAACTCGTCATTCTGTCTGACTCCTGAATGTTGTGATTATAAGCGTGTTTCACTTTGCCTGGCTTTTATACAATTTTTAAAAGACTTGTTTATTTCCTTTTCTAGCTCAGTGAAGATTAGAAGGGAGGGGTAGACTGCTACAGCAGACTCTAATGATGAAAAGTGATAGTTACATATTTGGTATCCTTCCAGGACTAGTTCTAGAATCCCCATGGATAATAAAGTCCATGTATACTCAGGCCAATCATAAAAAATGGCATAGTATCTGCATACAACTTAAATCTTCTCTGGATTGTTTATAATATCTAATACAATGTAAATGTTAAATAAATACTTATCATGCTATATTGTTTTTTCCTTTTGTATTATTTTTATTGTTGATTTATGTTTTCTTATGAAATGCTTTTAATCTGTGGACAGTTGAGCCAACAGATAACAGAAAATATCTCCTTCATATACACCAAGCAGATTCAACCAGTACAACATGGCAGAGGTCCTGAACCAGTACTTCAATACTCAAACTGCATAATAATTTAGGAACATGTACATCAGAACAGCCCCAAATTTTTGTAATATATTTGAGAATATTACTGTAGAATAAAGTATACTTTTTTTTTTTTTGTCGGTCGTGGGGCTTGAACTCTGGGCCTGGGTGCTGTCCCTCAGCTCTTCAGCTCAAGGCAAGCGCTCTACCACTTGAGCTACAGCGCCACTTCCAGTTTTCTGGTGGTTTATTGGAGATAGGAGTCTCACGGTCTCTCCTGCCCGGGCTGGCTTTGAACCGCGATCCTCAGATCTCAGCCTCCTGAGTAGCTAGGATTACAGGCGTGAGCCACCAGCGCCCGGCTAAAGTATACTTTTTAGTGTTAACCTGCACTCATTAAGAAAAAGTTATGCATAATGTTGAGAAAACAAGGAAAATAAAATTTAAAGTAATTCTTATGCTAGCTAGAATCTAGTTAGTTAAAACCATTTTGCAGCTGACAGGGATAAATTTGTTTTCTAAAAATGGATCCAGGTGAATTGGATAATAGACATATACTTATAGAAAGTGTATCTTCTTGAGGAACTTCCAACAGGAGAGAAAAGAAAAATGTTCAGGCTAAACAGGGAAGGCTACATTGACACTAGAACAGAAGCATGTGTGTTTTGAAGAGGAACACAAATGGGCTCATGAGTATGAATTTTCTCTATCTACCCTTTCTCTAGCAGGTACCTCAAGAAACTCAGAAATAAGGACTACTGTTAATTCGGGCATTATTTCCAAGCATGGTAAGAGAGCCTGTAGCTAATATATCACATCAATGCTGAATATCCCTTAGGTCCTTTTTTAAGGGGTTCTTCAGTGATGGCCACTCTGTATACTTGGATCTTGGCCCACAAAGCTATCATCTTTCTAAGACAATGTGGCTTTGATATGGTGTCAATGTCTTCCCTACTCTTTTTTGTTTTTATTTTTTGAGGCAGGGTTTTACTATATTATCTGCTATGTAGCCCAGGCTGGCCTCAAAGTCTTATTCATCTTGCCCCAGCCTCCCAAGTGCTGGGATTACAGGGAAGTATCACCATGCCTGGCTGGCTTTAATCTTTGATGGGCAGGGGTTCTGAGAGAACAAATTTTTACTGTTTAACTATGTAAGTGTAAGTGGGAATAATTACTATTACTGATGAAAATGAAATGCCAGTAGTATCCTTTCTAAATCTATTCTATGTACCATGAAGGTCACAGTGGTGGAGTGAAGCATTTAGCACAAAGGAAACCCTTGAGTATAGTGAGAGTCAAACCCAAAAGAAATACCCCTGGCCAGCAAATCCACATTTTAGGGTCCAGGCATTTAAACATGCATTGTTTAAATTTAGGCTCACAAAATCTTAGGACTCTCCTATAGGCAAAGAACATGTACTCTAGGAATCTGGGATGCACTATTAAGCTGCTTGCTGTAAAAGCATCATGTTTCATTTAATAACATCAGAATTTGATTCCCTATTAGCATACTTAAAAATTTCCCCTGTGTGATATCAACACTTTAGGAGGTGAACCATATTTATCTTAGGGCATCTCGTGGGTAAATCTGAAAACAGAGCCCTGAAGATGTCTTCACTGCAGTTAGCAAATTAGTTAATTTGAAATCTCAGGAAATTCTGAGATTCTTACATAAGAATAAGGAAGGCTAGACATTTTTTTCTACACCCTTAATAATGAAAATTAAAGTATGGTAGGAAAAAGTTCAAACCATCTTATTGTACATCCAAGAGACTGTTTCGTTTCCTAACAGTGTGCTGTGGTGGCAAGGGAGTGAGAATATGAAAACCAGAGTTGGGAGTGAAAATTTAGATACTCAATTAGTACCAAGCAAATATATAAATATTAGGAAAAGGAAAAAAGAGGAGCAACACTTACTTTAAAATCTGCTAGCTGTTGGTTAATGACATCCACTTCGGTTGCCACTACCCACTGGAGCGCCTCTCCTTCCTCTGCAGCTGTAGTTGCATCATTGAGAACCTTCAATTTCCTATAGAAGTCCTCTACTCGACTCAAGGTCAGCTCCAGCTGTTCCTGGCGAGCTTTTCCTCTCTCGGTCAGTTTGCTGCACTGTTTGTTTAGGGCTTCTAGTTCCCTTTTGAGACCTAGTAAGTCCAGAGTCCCCTCTTCTTCTAGCATCTGTCGGCACTCTGCTTCAGAGGCTTCTATGTCTAACCTGAGGACTTGAATTTTGTTAAGGAACAGCCTTACATCCTCGATTTGTGACTGCAGGCTATCTGTGTCTCTGCCAATAGCACCCATGCCATCTAGCTCATCATCCAGGTCTGCCAATTGGGAAAACATCTCTCGGACTCGGCAGTGAAACTGGCCAATCCCCTCCAGTTTGTTTTCCATCATCATGCAACTACTATTCACTCTTTGCTTTACTTCTAAGAACTCTTGCTGGGTGACCTCAGCTTGATGTAAAAGTTGGGAAGCATCAGATCCATCGGGTGCATCTTCTACCAGCCCCTGAGTAAAGTTTCTTAGGTAGTCTACCTGAGGCTCCAGGGCCTGCAGTACTTCTTGTTGAGCTCTTAACTTCTCCAGATTCTTATTGCTACATGCTTGAGAGCCCAGAGCATCAAAGATTTCAAGTTGGTGTTTGGCTCCTTCAACTTTCTTTTCAATATTCTTAAAGCTTTCCTGAAACTCCTTGAGCCTCTGAGTCATTTCTTCTAGTGACCCTGTTTTTGCCTGTAGCTCCTCTGTAATGGCATCCATGCTTTGGTTGATACCAGCCTTTTCATCCCGAATACCATCCTCATCTGTTTCTGAGGAATTAATTAGAATATCAGCAGCACTATTTAGTATTTCCAGTAAGGAACGGCGTTTTTCTACGTCATTCAGCATGGCCTTTGACCGCAGGAGACCGGACTCTAACTGCACTGGATCCAGAGTAACCTGCAGTTCAGACATCTTGTTCTTACAATCTTCTATCCAAGGTACAAGGTCTTCCACATGCCACTGATATTTCTGAGCTTTCTGCATACAGTCCTTGAGCCTAGACTGTCTATCTGCAGTTTTCTTACTAAGTTCTTCCCAGTGGCTTTTGAGTTCAACCAACTGGTTTTGTAAAGTTCTCTTTTCTTCTCCAGGAGGCACAGAAAGCAGCAGAGATTCTCCCTCAGCCACAATCACTTCATAGGAGCCACTATGTTGATTAAGGCTCTTTTGAAACTCTTCGTTCTCCTGAAGCTGAGACTGCAGTCGTTCCAATTTTGCAGAAATTGGGCAGTTTTTTGCTTGCTGGCTTTGTTTGTCATATAACCAGGTCCTCAGCTCATCAAACATTTGCTGGAACTGCTGGGTGCTGGCAAGAGCTGCCTGTAGTCTGTTCATGCGATCAGCTGAAATAAGAAAATGAAATCAAAATCAATCAAGCCTGAACATGGCATTTAAAATATTTGTTGGGGGGGCTGGGAAGGTGGCTCAGTGGTAGAGCGCTTGCCTTGCATGCCTGAGGTCCTGGGTTCGATTCCTCAGCACCACATAAGCAAAAAGAAAAGAGCCAGAAGTGGCGCGGTGGCTCAAGTGATAAGAATGCTAGCCTTGAGCTGAAGAGCTGAGGGACAGCCTAGAGTTCAGGCCCCATGACCAGACCCCCCCCCCCCCAAAATAAATAAAATATTTGTTGTGGAAGGAATCTTAGGGGAAGGAAATAAATATTAACTGAGAGTATACTATAAAAGAGGCATATAACTAGACTTGTATACACATTATATCCTATTTAAATCTTGTACCAACCTTGTAAGGTGACCTGAGAGTTCTAAGCTAGTAAAAATTGACAGTCATAAATAATTCCAGAAAAATAAGCAATAAAGAAATGACATTATTTTTTCTTTTATGAGATCATCAGAAGAAGTCCAGAATATATTCTAATTTTGCATATATGCGTGGAGAGGGTTTATGCATGGGTATACCCAAAGAATAAAGAAACTAAGGGCCATAATAAAAAGGCATATGTAAGTCCACTTATTAGTATTAGTATACCTATGGGCATGTCTACCTGCTGACTTTGTGTTATAGCTTTAATATCTAGGACCGTGGTATGTAGAACTCCATACAGCATATGGAGCTCAGTGTGTAATAACCACAGCAATTCTCAGTCACAGGAATAAGGGCTAGATTAACATTATTATAAGCTCAAAAGCAAGCTAAAGTTGATCTTAGATTTTCAGGACTACTGCCACTTTCACCCTAACTTACCTGCAAGGTCTTCTAAACCTTGGAGTGGCAAGGCAACTGTGTCCAAACGCTTCTTCAGCTCATCCTTAAGATATGGCTCTCCAATGAGCAGTGAAAGTTCATCACACAGTGTTTGGGCTTCCTTCATCTCACAATCTAATTGCTCCAAGTCAGATCGAATCTCACTAGTTTCTTCCAGTTGCTGCTTTACTGCCTCAGGTTGGGTGCTGATGGCCGACTGGCTGTTTAGTCGATGTCCAACTGCCTTCACTTTCTCTGATAAGTCCTGTAGCAATTCTTGGTACTGGGTGCTTTTGACAAGAGTTTGGTCAATTTGGCTGGAACGGGAATTAAGTTTGTCCGTCAGCTCAATCCACTTCTGGTTGATGCTCTGGAGCTCTTTCTGTACTTGGCTGGTGGATGGAGAGACATCTCCAGGGCCTGTTAGGATGCCCTGAGCTGCCTCATTCAGCTGCTCATGCTGTTGCCTGCGTGCTTCAAATTCCTTCAGCATAAACTGAAACCAAAATGACACCAAGATGTTTGGACTGAGAAAACAGATCTAAAAACAGTGTCAAAACAAAAACTGATTTTGGATTGTGCCAATCCTCTTTTAAAAATAAGCCAGGAAACTCCAGGGATAAGTCTACTAGGCTAAGGAAGTATTACTTTGACAATTCCTTAATAAAAATTTATTTTTAAGTATTGGTTGTATCTATCTTACATTTTTTTTCCTTTGTCTCATTTTGTTTTAGTGTCAGTTACTAAGGTCAATCTAGGGTAGGAAACTATCTCAGCATTTATCAGCTTTGCCGTGCAACACCAGGCCTCTGATTTGTCTCAATGTCAGTTATATTACCAGTTGGGCTTCTCATTTCAACTCTCAATGCTTCTTCTTAGTTTCCTTGTCTCTCTTTTTCTCTCTCTGTTTTCTGCTCAAAGCTGGTACTCTACCACTGAGCCACAGCTCCACTTCAGGCTTTTTGGTGGTTAATTGGTTATAGGTCTCTTATAGACTTTTCTGCCCAAATGAGTTTCCAACGACAACTTTCGTATTTCAGCCTCCTGAATAGCCAGGATTATAGATGTGAGCCACAGTTTTTTTCTTAGTTTCTTTACCGAAATTCCAGTAGTGCATAAAATCTTTACATTATAATATATTACATTTAGAGAAAGAGCTTCTTTAAAGCTTTCAATTAATTTACTTTCCATCTTTTATTGCTCTCATCAAAAGTTAGAATTATGGACTCTTGTACCACAGTGCCTGCATTTAAATTCTGGCTCTGTCTGTCACTAGTTGCATGGCACTAGGTAAATTTCAAAAGTTTTTCCAACCTCAGTTCCTCATCTTTACAATTATGATAGCAAAATATTTATCTTGGCTGTTGGATAAATGATGTCTGTCACCTCAGTTGTGAGAAGTACAAAGGAATATCTCAGATACACAGGGAAGCACAAATAGGAGAAATGACCTAGGCATAAAGCAAGCCCCTATCTCAAAAAATCTTAAGCAAACAAACAAAAATAACAACCCAATGCTGCTCCCTGCCATATACCAATGCAAAAGGGCAGATGGAATAGCCAGTAGTAGAATGCCTATCTAGCCAGTATAAAATCCTGAGTTAAAATTCCAGTACCATCCAAAAAAGAAAAAAGATTAACTGAGCCAATTTAGGAAAAGTATTGAGCATTTGCACTATCCAAATATAAATAGGACATAACCTCAAGAAATAACAGATGTGTAATCAATAAACTATCAGAATGCTGTGAAAGCATGGAGTAAGAGTGATTTAATTTATTGGACATAACAAAAGGTAGAAGAGGAAAATCAGAAAAGCTACCCCAGAGATGACAGTAAAGAATAAATAACTGGGGGCTGGGAAGTTGGCTCACTGGTAGGGTGCTTGCCTCACAGGCATGAGGCCTGGGTTCGATTCCTCAGCACCACATAAGCAGAAAAAAGCCGGAAGTGGTGCTGTGGCTCAAGTGGTAGGGTGCTAGCCTTGAGCTGAAGAGCTGAGGGACAGCGCTAGGCCCAGAGTTCAACCTCCACGAACCCCCCCCCCACCACACACAAAAGAATAAATAACTGAGTACTGGTAGCTCATATCTATAGTCCTAGCAACTCAAGAGGGCCTAAGATTAGGCAAAGGTACAGAGCTGTAGGAAAGTGACATGTTAGAAAAGAACAAACTACCTGATACAGGTAGAAATACAGGCATATGGGGGTAGGACTAGAAATGAAGCTGGTGAGACAAGCTGAAACAAGAGGGTGAAAGGCCTTAAATACGGTCTTTAGCTGACTTTCTTCAATAGGCAACTAAGAGCCACTAAGTTTTAATACACTCTTTTTTTTTTTTTTTTTTTTTTTGAGTCCGGTCGTGGGGCCTGAACTCGGCCTGGGTGCTGTCCCTCAGCTCTTCAGCTCAAGGCTAGCACTCTACCACTTGAGCCACAGCGCCACTTCCAGCTTTTTTTTTCTTTTTGCTTATGTGGTGCTGAGGAATTGAACCCAGGGCCTCATGCATGAAAGGCAAGCGCTCTACCACTGAGCCACCTTCCCAGCCCTACACTCATGTTTTTGTTGTTGTTGTTAGTCTTGGGGCTTGAACTCTGGGCTTGGGTGTTGTCCTTGCACTCTTCAGCTCAAGGCGAGCGCTCTACTACTTCTTCTCTCATAAATGTTCAAATTTACCAGAGGTGACCTAACATCAAATGTTTCAAAAGGCTCGAACATGTTACTCATACTTTTGTGATGGTTTTATTATTGCTATTTTAAAAGTAATATTATATATATATATATATATATATATATATATATATATATATATATATACACACACATACTGTAAGTATCGATAGCAATTAATAAACATAAGCTCTTTAAAAATCTCAATGATTTTCAAGAGTATAAAAGGGGGTGTTTGAGACAAAAAAACTTTGAAAACTCCTGAAAAATATTTGTAAGTAGACTAACTAGAGCTCAAAAATTCTCTGGAGGCAGGAGTCAAAAGAAAAGTTTCTTTCAAAAATCACTCTTAGATCATAGGGAACTCTGTGAGAGGATGAAAAAATGAATAGGTTGGGGGAAGGGTAGAATGAGGAAAATGTTTTAAGCAGGATTTTATGGGAAATTATACAATTTTGACATCATAAATTTCTATGATATTAGAGGCTGGCAACAGTGGATCATGCCTGTAATCCTAACTACTCAGGAGGCTGAGAATGAAGGATAGCAGTTCAAAGCCAAACAGGCAGGAAAGTCCATGAGACTCTTATCGCCAATAAACTATTCAGAAAAAGCTGGCACTATAGCTCAAGTGGTAGAGCACTAACCTTGAACACAGAGAGAATCAGGGACAGAGCTCAGGCCCTAAGTTCAAGCCCCAGGTCTGGCAAAAAACAAAACCAAGAACAAAACAAATGAAGAAAATGACTAGGCATCAGTGGCTCAAGCCTGTAATCTGAGCTACTCAGGAGGTTGAGATCTGAGGATCGTGGCCAGCCTAGGCAGAAAAGTCCCCGTAAGACTCTGTCTCCAATTAACCATTCAAAAACTGGAAGTGGAGCTGTGGCTCAAAGTGGTGGAACACTAGCCTTGAGCAAAAGTCCTCAGGGACTATGCCCAGGCCCTGAATTCAAGCCCCATGATTGACAGAACCCCCCAAGCCCCAAAAACCCAAAAAGCAAAAACGAAAACAGCTGAGGAAAGTGAGCTATGTTTAGTGATATGAAATCTGCTGGCTGAGAATAATATTCAATCCCAGATTCACATCACTCTCATTTCTTTACTCTAAAGCATTAAGGTTTATGGCTCACCTGGACCTGTTGCTTCTGTGCATTCAACATGTTGGGGTCAATTGACAGGGGCCCCAGAACTCCCATCATCAGCTCCTTCTCCATTAGCCAGGGCCGGAGCTGAGATTCTGCAGCCTGGAAGCAGGCCAGATGGTTTGCAGATTCTTCTAGCTGCTTTTGCCGAGCTACTGTCACCTCAGTAGCCCTTTCCCATCGGGAATCTGTAGAGAGGAAATAATAGGATTCAGTTCTTGACTCTCATCAGCAACTGGCCTGATTGTTAATATATTATAGGAAATGACCCAAGGGCCATGATTTAACATTTGTAAAAATTAAAAATAACCTTTAAAAAATTTTAACTTAAGTAACAAAAACAGTTTGTCATCTTTTTTGGCATGGTGGTTACATGAAACTACAAGTATGAAACAACTATAGACAATCACACACGCAGAGTGCATATAAAAGTACTATATATTTTGTGATCTGAAAAACATTTTCATGCTAATGAATATCTAGTTACTTTACACAGAGTTCAATATAATGAACAGGTAATTTATCTAAACCTATTCTTTTTTTTTTTTTTTTTTTGATCATGGGGCTTGAACTCTGGGCCTGGGCACTGTCCCTGAGCTCTTCAGTTCAAGGAGAGCACTCTACCACTTAAGTTACAATGCCACTTCCAGTTTTCTGGTGGTTAATTGGAGATAAGAATCATGGACTTTCCTGCCTGGGCTGGCTTTGAACTATGATCCTCAGATCTCAGCCTCCTTAGTAGCTAGGATACAGGCATGAGCCACTGGCACCTAGCTAAGCCTATTCTTGAATTAGATTATTTCCAATTTTCATCACTATCCTTTCTTTAGTTTTTTTTTTTTTTCCTAGTCCTAGGGCTTGAACTCAGGGTCTGGATGCTGTCCCTGAGCTTCTTTGTGCTCAAGGCTAGTGGTCTACCACTTGAGCCATAGCACCACTTCTGGCGTTTTTCTGAATAGTTTGGAGGTAAGAATCTCATGTTCTCATGTAGTTACCTGCCCAGGCCACTTTGAACCATGATCCTTATTCAGTCTCCTGAGTAGTTAGGATTACAGGTGTGAGCCACTCCAACTTTTCTTTTTCTTTCTTTTTTTGTCAGTCGTAGGGCTTGAACTCTGGGCCTGGGTACTGTCCCTAGCTCTTCAGCTCAATGCGAGCACTCTACCATTTGAGCCACAGTGCCACTTGCACTTTTCTGGTGGTTAATTGGAGATAAAGAGTCTAATGGACTTTCCTGCCAGGGCTGGCTTCAGCCTCCTGAGTAGCTATGATTATAGGTGTGAGCTACCGGTGCCTGGCCTTTCTTTAGTTTTTTTTTCTTTTTTTTGTTGGTCATGGGGCTTGAACTCTGGGCCTGGGTGCTGTCCCTGAACTCTTCAGCTCAAGGCTAGCGCTCTGCCACTTGAGCCATAGTGCCACTTCTAGCTTTTTCTGCTTACGTGGTGCTGAGGAATTGAACCCAGGGCATCATGCGTGCAAAGCGAAGCACTCTACCACTAAGCCACCTTCCCAGCCCCTTTCTTTAGTTTTTGATCAAAGTAATTTGTCAGCTTGACTTGAACTAGAAAGCAAAATTGACTAACTCTGAGTGGAATTTCTAAAATGCCTTCTTATTCAGGTTCATTTTCTGATCCTTTAAGAATGGGCATCTTGTTTATAAAAACTAAGTTGGGTGTCAGTAGCTTACACCTGTAATCTTGGCTACTCAGGAGACTGAGATATGAAGATTGAGATTCAAAGTCAGCCAAGGCAGACAAACCTGAGACATTCTTGTTTTCAATTAACCAGCAAAAAGCTGAAAGTAGAGGTGTGGTTCAAATGTTGGAATGACAGCTGTGAGCAAAATAAAAAAACCACACCAAAAAAGAACAACAACAACAACAACAACAACAAAAAACAACATAAGGGAGAGTGCAAGACCCTGAGTTTAAATCTCAGTATTGGTGGAAAAAAAATTAGCTGATCCCAGTTTCTTGGGAGGCAGAGGTGGGAAGGATTATGAGCTCAGAGCTAGTTATTGTAAAAAGCTATTCTTAAAAATAAAATGAAAACTAAATGTCTAGGGGCATAGTCCAATGACATGGCCAGAATGAGTAAGGCCAGGGGTTCAACCTTCAGATTCTAGGATGTGCAGAGATTTTCTATTTGCTTTGGAGACAAAACAATTTAGGGAAGATGTGACACCCCTGTGACAACTTACTGAGTTCCTCTTGCATTTTCTTCCAGTTTTCTGCTTCTTGTGAGTTGGGATATGTCACCAGTAATTCAGCTAGGGCTTCTTTAACTTTTTGGATTTTTGGAGAATTCTGTTCCAATTCAGTCAGGAAAGCCTAGAAAAAAGAATATCAAGCACATCATGAACTTGTAGATAGGAAAGAAAGCTGTGTATGGGGGGGAGGGGGACCCTGGAAGACTGGGTGAGCCAATTACAGGCTCAAGTCTGGATCTATGAATGACTTTTTTTAAATTTTAAAAGATGTAACCGTACAGGCTTCAAGTAGTAAGAGTACCTGCAAGACCAAGACCTAAGTTCAATTCCCAGTGCCATACCAATTTTTTTTAACCTTTTACTTCAGTATTTACTTTGAAATGAAAATCTACATGCATCATGTAAGTTTTAAGTACAACACATCAGTGGAATCACAATTGTCACCTAAAATTCAAAACTGCCAAGATATGATAATAGCGCTGTTTTGGTAGTTCCAGAAGATGATGTCCTATGCTCAACTAAAATAGTTAAAAAAATAAATAAATAAAAAGGAGAAAATTTCTCATAGGATCTATTATTTTCTATCTTCTGACATTTTAAAAAGTTCCACGTCAATCTTAATAATGAATTCATAATAGTAGTGTTTTAGGTCCCTCAGAGTTGAAAAGTTTAGTTTCCCAAGAGTTCGGAAAGATGCTTGGCTGTCCTGTAGCATTACAAGGAAAATTAGACCCTATTCTCAATGAGCTCATGCTTCTGGGCTGGGCTAGTCACTTCTTGCAAATATACCTGGTTTTGTTTCTGAATGTGATTCATTACAATTTCTAATTTTACAGATAGGACAATTCTCCAGAAATCAGATTAAACATTTGGAAGTCAAATATACTGCTCATTTCACTCATTTCAGCCTGGAGCACTGGCCATGTCTCACTCCCTAGGTTGAGGCAGGGACACTGGTACAATAGTCCCTTCCCCTTAATATTGGGATGTAACTTGAGTAAACACAGTACCTTGTTAGATTCTGCTTGGGCTTTTACTGTTTCTGTCTTGCTTGGAGACAAAGAGGCATCCATGGCTTTCAGAACTTCCTCTTTTGATTCCAGCCACTGCAACACTGAGCTCGCCTCCTTCTGAATGTCCCCCATTCTGTTGAGGACAGTCTGGAGGTTTTCCTGACGTTCCTGGAGCATTCTCCCAAGTTTCTCATACTTCAGGTTTACATCTGACATGTCACATTGGATCTCCGTCAGATCTAGTATCATAGAAAGAGAAATCAGATTGGAAATAACTCTCTTCTTTGTTCTTAAAATACTTGACAAGAGTTTATACATCTCTCTTACTCCTTGTAGTCAATGAATGATTATCTTTCTCCCAAATTACAGAAAAGTTCTTGTTTATTCTTGGAAATATAGCAATGAAATTCCACTCTATAACCAATGTAAACTTAAAAAAAGGTTCTTGTGTAAACACACAGAGCAAAAGAGCTCTCAATCTGCTTTCTTGCTTTGGCATTATACTCAGCTGTAAACTTTAAAATGCCTGATAAACATGAAAACAACAAAAGTGAGGGAAGTAAAAGTAAGAAGTTAACTTTAGCATATTCTTGGATTCAATGGACTTGGAGCTCTTCTTTTCCCTCTTCTCTAAACTACAGAGAAGTCCCACAGCTAGACTGTATTATCTCTCTGCTTAGCCCACAGCCAGCAAAGAGACATCATAGTTGCTTGTTCCCTAGGTATTCTTCCTCACACCACTTTTGGCAGCTGTTCTTCCACATATATTGAAACAGATGCAAACATAAACACACCCAACACAGAAGCACTGTTGAAATGGCATTCTCACCTTTGCAGGTGTGGTATCCGTTTACACTGCCTATAGAGCTTCCTACAGAGGGCAATATGGAACCTGAGCAGAAGGACAGGGAGACAAACAGGGCAAGACCAACGTGTTAGGAATACATATATGCACTACATTTCCTTGTTGGTGTTCACTTTAAGCTTAGGTATCAGGAAGTTAAACACAGCACAAGACAACATACTTATGGAAAGAGACAGATCATATTAGCTGCCTTAAGTGTAACTTACGGTATATTGGCTCCTTAGCAGTAATGATTATTCTTTCTAGGGGAAAGTAAAATTCCCTCCCTTCTTTCCTCCCCCACCCCTCCCTCTCTTTTTGTCAGTAGTGGGGTTTGAACCTGGGCACTGTTGCGCAGCTCTTCAATTCAAGGCTAGCATTCTACCACTTGAGCCACAGCACCACTTCTAGTTTTCTGGTGGTTAATTGAAGGTAAGAGTCTCATGGACTTTCCTGCCTGGGCTGACTTTGAACCATGATCCTCAGATCTCAGTCTCCTGAGTAGCGAGGATTACAGGTGTGAGCTACCGGCACCCAGCTTCTCTCTCTCTCTCTCTCTCTCTCTCTCTCTCTCTCTCTCTCTCTCCTCTCTCTCTTTTCTTCTCCTTTTTTGTAGTGGGGGGAGGGATATGGTATTGGAGTTTGAACTCAGGCCTATAACAAGCATTCTACAACTTAAGCTCTAAACAATGTGAAGCAAGTACCACCAATGATTAGAATGAGGATTTATAATAAAGACAAAAAGAATGGAGCACCGATGGCTCAGGCCCATAATCTTTGCTAGTCAAAGGTGGCTGAAGTCAGAGCACCAAGATTGAAAGCCAGACTGGGAAGAATAATTCCTGAAACTCTTATTTCCAATTAGCCAAGAAAAAGACAGAAGTAGAATTGTGACTAAAGTGGTAGAGCACCAGCCTTGAGCAAACAAGCTAAGGGAGATTTGAGGCTCTGAGTTGAAGATCCAATACTAGCACACAAACACACAGAAAACCAAATAATTCTAATATCAATGTCTTTCATTATAATAAAAATGAATAATGAGTGGATGCTGTAATCCTAGCTACTCAGGAGACTAAGATCTAAGAATTGTGGTTCAAGGCCAGTCTGGGCAGGCAAGCCCAATTAACCACCAAAGAAAGCTGGAGATGAAGCTGTGGCTCAAGGGATAGAGTGCTAGCCTTGAGCAAAAAACCCCTCAGGGACAGTGCCTAGCCCCTGAATTCAAGCATCAGGACCAGCACAAAACAAACAAAAAAGAATCCAATAAATACAAGTACACAAAAAGCATATTAGTTTAATTAAAAGCCTTTCTTGATTTTTTTAAAAGGTGGAAATTCCTAGTTTTCCCTTTCATGACCTCTTCTGTTTTTTTTTTTTTTGGTCCGGTTGTGGGGCCTGAACTCTGGGCCTGAGCACTGTCCCTCAGCTCTTCAGCTCAAGGCCAGTGCTCTACCACTTGAGCCACAGCGCCACTTCCGGCTTTTTTCTTTTTGCTTATGTGGTGCTGAGGAATCGAACCCAGGGCCTCAGGCATGCAAGGCAAGCGCTCTACCACTGAGCCAACTTCCCAGCCCCCTGTTTTTTTTTTAAACTTCCCACAAAACAGAAATATTAAGTGTTGATAAATGTGGTTCATGAACTTTCCAATAAATTCTGCTTGGGGCTTTAGTTCTCTCTCTAAATGATCATAAACATATTCTTAAGTTGGTTCTTTCTATTTCATAGGAGTTTTCAAAGTACAAATTAGGATATGAAATTATAAAGATAAAACAGAAATATGAGAAACAAAAATAGTTGTTAGGATGTAATTATAAAACCTTAAAATATTAATGTTCTTATGCTTTCAACTAAAAATAGATCAAACAGAAAAAAATCTTGTTCCATTAAAATGTGGAAAATACTGCAATGTAAAGCCCATATTAGATTAGTAAACAAGAGAGGGTCCTAACAAGATTGCCCTAACTCAGCATGTGAAGCTTCATCCATGGCTGTCTAGCCATAGATGTTTCTTTTCGTTTGCTTTTTATTTGGTCATGGGGCTTGAACTCTGGGCCTGGGCACTGTCCCTCAGCTCTTCAGCTCAAGGCTAGCGCTCTACCACTTGAGCCACAGTGTCACTTCTGATTTTTCTGGTGGTTTATTGGAGAAAAGAGTTTCACGGCCTTTCCTGTGTATTTAGTTGATTCCCAAGTATTTAGTTTCTTTCTGAATATCAAGCTTGTAGCACCCAGGAATGATTAAAAAAAATAATTCATACTTATCCCTTTGACACATTCAAAAGAGAAAAGCTCAAGATAAAAATTCATTCTTCCATGGTATCTGAAGTTGTACATGGACCCACTAGTTCATTGACCCATCATAAGAAGAAATTCTGTAACATGGAACAATGTTACAGCAAAGGGGAGAAACATACCAGGCTGAGAAGGAAGATTGTTTTGTTGACCCCCTTTCTTTTCAGGCTCAACTTTGATTTTTGACTTTAATAAAAAGATATCTCCAAAGGCCAAAAAACAAAGAATGACATTTATTTATCACATTTCAAGAGCCTGTACTCACCTGTTTTGACTTGGGAATCTGGTGCTGTTATCTCCATGATGAGACTTTCTAAAGAAGTGCCTTTGCAATTGATTTCTTCCACCAAAGTTCCTTTACTTTTCCAGTCATCTAGAAGACCCTGGTTAAATAACAAGTTGCTAAATGTAACATCTGGGGACCTTTAATTCATCAACAGGGACTCCCCTAAAGTTCTGACAAGTATTAACAGACTCATGCTCATATTATGCTTATACATTCAGATATTTCATGCTCATATATTTGGGCATCTCATGATCCTGGTTTAACCAGTCAAGTTATGGGAGAACAATATCCTGGAATTTTCAGAAGCTTCTTCATATTCATCAAATATTGAGTATCTATTCTAAGTGAGGCACCATGCAGAACAACTAGATTCAAAATAGGGTTATGATACTTAAAACTAAGAGCTCAGATGGCCAACTGCATTATAATATAATATAGGTTACTAGAGAAATATGGACAGTCAATGAATTTAGAGAGCATAAGAAGAAACACATCTGGTGGCCACATGGAAAAAGGGGACAGTGTATGTGAAAAGAAAAGGGGAAACGATAACTAGAAGATAGTGAAAAGCTATATATTAACATGTAGAGAAATACATCTAAAGGCTACACTTTGTATTTGTCAAGGGAACTTATGTTAGATTTGAGAAAGAACTGAATATACCATTAAAAACCTTTAGTACTAGTATTTTCTCCATTGTGAAACAATAGCATCTGCTCTGAGATAAAAGAAGTAGCCAAATCATGCTAAGTCTCTAATAAGTGACTTGCCACAATAGAATTTTACTCGTTCCAAACCAGGGACATTATCTTAGCTTTCAGTCCCTATCCCTAGCTTCATAACCAATATACCTGGTAACTTATTGAATCTAAGCTATAGAGCTGTTAAAGTACAGAAAGACATAGAGACAACATCCAGCCAGCTCATGTAGACTAACTTCAAATGATTCATAGTCACTGCCTTTCAAATCTTTCATTAATCATTCTTGACTTCTAAGGACCACAATCTCAAAACTGACAAGTGGGATATTGTAAGTTTTTTTGGGAAATACAGTGACATTTTTTGTACACCATGTGAATGACTACTGTGAAGCTGTTTAGAACCTTAATACTTAGCATGTAGAAATACTGGTGGACTTTTTTTTGTTTTGCTTTGTTTTTGGTGTTAGTGGTGATGGTGAGGTATTATTAAAAAATTACTGAAACATTAAAGGCACTGTGAACTGAGGGAACTGGGAAATCTTTTTCTTAAGAATTTCCACTCTAAATAACCAAGTTCTTCCTTCTCATCTGCTTAAGATTCAGTTTGCTTTTATGAGAAAGTATGGACTAATACATGTGGCTATCTCAACAGCAGTAAAAAAGAGATTTGTCAGAGGCATAAGCAAAGACTGGAATACTATAAATTAAAGATGGTATAAAAGAGATTCTGCAAGAATGGGGGAAAAGACTGGTTCCTACCTTCAAAGGTATCTTTCAACTTTTTGATTCTAACTTTTTCTTTATTAGATTGAATAGTACTAGTTATTTTCTCCATGGCTTTCTGACATCTGTACCCAGTCACTTTTTCACATGTATCTGTCTAATCCTCAAGCATACTAAGGAGTGTAAGCTTTTCAAGGACTGGACTTTGACCAACCATTTTTAGCATGAAAGAAATAATAGGTAGGATTAGATGGGAATCAAATTAAGAGAATGGAGGAATATATATTCTAATGTAACAAACAACCTGGATTTCTTATACCATTTCCCATTATAACTGGAGATCACTTCATATAACTTCCAAATTATATCCTAGCAGAATTCATGGAGACACTTTTCTTTACCTACCTTCAAGTGTTCAATCTGCTTTTCAAGCTCTTTAGCACTAATGAAATTCTCTGTGGATGGAACATTCCCTTCAGTTTCTTTCAGCCACTTCTGGAAGGTCCTAATCAGCTTCCGGAATTCATCCAACTGCTCCTGGCAAGATGATGCATCTTTTTCTCTGTCAACAAAGATGTTTTGTTATTTGCCAGACAAAGTTTTCTAAAATGAACCAAAACTAGTTTCATTCTGTGGACTCTAGGCATCAGTTTTCTAACAGGGCCTTTCTTTCCCATAATATTTTCCATAGTAAATCTGGCTGAATAACTACATATAATGTAGTTTTGAAAGCATCAGACTAAGGAATCTGCTGCCCATGTTTGGACATTTCTGTGGAAAGAAGTGTTCAATTTCTGTGGAAAGAAGTGGTTAGTGTAAGCTAGAGTGAAAGTGAGAAAGCTAAAAGGAGCCTGCTATTTAGGTACTATGATACAATGGAAAGAATGCAGGTTCTGGTTCTCTAGTCTAGCCCTGTTAAATTTTAAGTATTTGCCTCTTTCAAGGCCCAACTCAATGCTGAATTGGAGGTCCAGTTAAGTTAGCAAAGTAGTCCTAAGGTTAGTAAGCCAGACATAAATCAAGGAAATAGTTTTAGCTGAGCGTAGCAGGGCAATCTCAGCTATTTGGGAAGCAGAGACTGGGAGGACTGCAGTTCAAGGCCAGCACAGGCAAAAAGTTAGCAAGACCTCATCTCATAAAAATAGACTTAGCAGGGCTGGGAAGGTGGCTCAGTGGTAGAGTGCTTGCCTTGCATGCATGAGGACCTGGGTTTGATTCCTCAGCACCACATAAGCAAAAAGAAAAAAGCTGGAAGTGGCGCTGTGGCTCAAGTGGTAGAGTGCTAGCCTTGAGCTGAAGAGCTGAGGGACAGTGCCCAGGCTCAGAGTTCAGGCCCCACGACTGGACCCCAAAAAAACACACACAAAAAAAATAGACTTAGCATAGTAGAGCATGTCTGTTATCCCAGGCATGTACCAACCTCAATCTTCCTACCTAGGCCTCTTTCTATGTAGGCTATGCTTGGGCAATTATGTGAGACTCTATCCAAACAACAGTTAAAGCAAAAAAGGGCTAGAAAACACAAGAGTTCAAACCCTAGTACCACCACTGAAAAAAAAAGTTTTGGAAATGACCATATCTATCAATCAATCAGATGTCAACCCAGAGTCTGCCTCAAACAGCTACAAGATACCAAGCATCAGAGAAACCTTTGTCTAACCAATTGTGCTAAGTGTTGACAACTATTTTTCTTTAGTCATTGAGGCATATGTCTGCTAAATCAAGATTGCTTTTATGTCTAAATCAAGACAAGAAGTCCTGCTCACATTCTTAAAACCTTATGTGACTTCTCATGGGGAATTGTGGATTTTTAATAGTAGTAAGCTAAAATCAGTCAGCCTCTGTCATATATTTCTTTATTTGGCCCCCAAAGAAGAATCTCAACACTCCTCCAAAACAGCAACTCAGTGTGGTCCAAACAAACACAAAGATTATAAATATAATCCTCAACCAGTTCTGGGAAGTCAACTCCAATCTCTCTATACTTTAAGTTCTGCCATAATCCTACTTATTGCCCTAAGTTCGTTTTATTTGTCCAGGTGATCTGGGCTTCCAGTCATATAGCAAAGAAGGTTGTCTCAATATGAGAAGGAACTCCTAATTGGTAAGAGAAAATCCCCAGAGTATCAAGTGGTTCAATAGTTTTGCCTCAAAGAGGCACTTCTGATACTCCTGTGGCTCCACAAAAGCACTAGGGATGTTATTTTTTCTGGTAATGGAGCAAGAAAAAACAGGTCTCTAACATGAACCAATCCAAGAGAAAACTCACCTTTCTTGAACTGTCTTCTGTAGCAATGTGAAGTCCTTTCTGAGGTTCTGTACCCTGTCCTGGTGTTGGGACAGGTCCAGTGCAAGGCCACAAGAGTTCAGTGCAGTGACTAGGTCCTCAAGGGCATTTAGGCTCTCCTGTTGGTCTTCCATTTCCAAAGTGAGCTCCTGTACAGCAAAGGAAACATATTAAAACGCTGAAGTTTATGAATATACTCAGAAATATGAGAGCTATCTATACCTCCAGGGAAAATTCTCCTTAATTTGCGAGAAGAAGGAGAACTAAAAAAAATACTTTGTTAGATCAAAATAATAAAAATGTGTATTTTCTCTAATATATGGAGAGTGGCTAGGAATCATAAAGAAATTTTGTCTCCTTTACAAAAATATTTGAAGCTTTGGAAGAAGACAACATAACAGAATGGCAGAATTGAAAAGTTTCGAGGATCAAAAAGATAATCAATGCAGTCATGGCTCTGCTGCTCACTAGCTTGTAATCTTTTTTTTTTTTTTGGGTCCGGTCGTGGGGCCTGAACTCTGGGCCTGGGCACTGTCCCTCAGCTCTTCAGCTCAAGGCTAGCACTCTACCACTTGAGCCACAGCGCCACTTCCGGCTTTTTTCTTTTTGCTTATGTGGTGCTGAGGAATCGAACTCAGGGCCTCAAGCATGCAAGGCAAGCGCTCTACCACTGAGCCACCTTCCAAGCCCTAGCTTGTAATCTTAAGCCACTAAATTTCTCAAAGCTTCCAGTCTCATCTGTAAAATGAGGCAAAACTACTATCCCTACCATTATTTAAACATTGTAGTTACAGATATTAACCAATGCAATTATACTTTCTGCCAACATCTTTAAATCCCCAAAAGGGAAAAAAAAAAAAGGAAATCTCATTAAATTCTTACCTTCTCCTGTAAGCTAAAGTATATTTCTTCGTAACATGTTATAAAACACATTGAGTGTTTGTTCCTGAGTATATAATGAAGGTGAGATAAACTAAAAGGAGCAAAAACTGAGGGACTAGGCTGGGAAGATGGCTCAGTGGTAGAGTGCTTGCCTTGCATGCATGAGGCCCTGGGTTCAATTCCTCAGCACCACATAAGCAGAAAAAGCTGGAAGTGGGGCTGTGGCTCAAGTGGTAGAGCGCTAGCCTTGAGCTGAAGAGCTAAGGGGCAGTACCTGGCCCCAGAGTTCAGGCCCCATGACTGGCAAAAACAAAAACAAACAAAAAAAACTGAGGGACTAATTTGTAGAAGACTGTTATCTTTTGACCAAATTCTAGGAAACTTACACATGTTATAAAGAATAATGAATACAGAAGCTCATAGTGAAACTCTTTTGTATTCTTATAAAGAGAGATAAAGTAATTGGCAGTTGGTGAATCAAGGTGAAGTGTGTGCAGTTATTTACTGGATTCTTCCTTTTTCTCTACAAAGTTTGAAATTATTCAAAGCAAAACTGAAAAATTTAGGAAACAGACTATAAGATCCCACTTGAAAATTGAGAAAAGAAAAGTTGGATAAACCTGAAATAATAATAGAGAGATGTTAAGGTACCGCAGGGGGCAATGTGTGCTGGTATAGTTATTATGAAGTTTAAACTGGCTGTTATATAGTCAAATTAAGTATAGTGTGATGTAGCAATCCTACTCCTGGCTATGTGTCTGTGATAGCTATTAACACTTTTCATTGAGTGTTTTAGATCTGCACCTTCTAGGTATAGTAAGATGACATTTTCCAACCACTCTGAAAATTGGATGTGGGCAAATGTAACTTTGACTAATGAAATGTAAATGGCTATACTATGTTCTCTTTCCCTTGTAACAGAAATCATGAAAGCTTCTGTCATGTTGAAGACTCAACCTGCATCCCTGAATGGCTACTGAGCCAAGTATGTCTGCTAATCTGGAGTGAACATGTAGCGTGAGAAAAAAGTAAATCAAAAGATGGTTGTTGATCATTTTCTAAGATGTTGCAGGCAAAGCTTCTAATAAAGTGACAGATAGGGGGCTGGGAAGGTGGCTCAGTGGTAGAGCGCTTGCCTTGCATGCACGAGGCCCTGGGTTTGATTCCTTAGCACCACATAAGCAAAAAGAAAAAAACCGGAAGTGGCACTGTGGCTCAAGTGGTAAAGTGCTAGCCTTGAACTGAAGAGTTGAGGGACAGTGCCTAGGCCCAGAGTTCAGGCCCCACGACCGAACCCCCCCCCCAAAAAAAAAGTGACAGATAGTGTTCACTAAGTAAATGCTGGTTTGCTCCTTGCTGTTCTTATCTTTTTATTCTGTCAACATTGCAAGTACAGTCTCACCTGGATCTGCTGAGAGAAATGTGCAATGTCTTGATCTGGCTGATTTCCAGAAGCCAGCATTCGGCTTTTGTTTTCCATGAACTGCTGTAATTTATCAGAAAGCTGCTCAAACATCTCTGCCTGGGGCAGGAGCTTCTTTAGGGTGCTTTCTTTTTCCTGTTGCTGTAACCGAAGCTGCTCAAAGCTCTGGCTCACTTCTGCCAGTTTGCCCTGTAGTACTGCTGCTGTGGTATTGTCTGCTTTCTCCATGAACTGGGTCACCATTTCATGGGTGGCTTCCAAACTGCTTTTCTGCCGAGCGATGTCCTGCTTCAGTTTCTGTTGTCAAGAACAAATATGTCATCTTTGGTTCACTTATATCATGAAAACTAAGCCACCTATCAAAAACCTTCTAGTAACTATGTTCAGCTCAAGGTGTAGGGGATGGAAGACTGCAATAGCTCAACAGAATGCTACATATCTTATCCCTTTAGGTTTCTCTCATTCTACAAAATCACTCACATTCTACAAAATCTCATTCTACAAAACCACTTTTCCTTAGTCTCAACAGTAGTTTGAAAATTGGAGATGCATATCTTTTGTGTGTGTGTGTGTATGTGTCTGGTGTTGGGAATGAAACTAAGATCTTATGATAATGATTAGACATTATTGCTAAACTTTATTACAAGAATCATGAACATGAATTCAAGTCCAGTTACCTTTTCTAAGTTATATAATTATGGTAAATGGCAAATACAACCTCTTTGGTAACTCTTGGTCTTACCATATTATTGGCAAGGGCTTCTTGAATGACTCCTGATGAGAGTGATGCCACCTGTTCCCCCTGGAGGTTTTGTTCAACTTCCTTGATGGACTGCAACAAGCTCTCTAGACTTTCCTGGACACTCTGAGACTGGGCAATTGCCTTCTGCAGAAGTGCAGAGCGCTCTGCCAAACTACAGGAAAGGCTTTGGAAGCAACTGAGTATGGAATCTGGAAGATCAAAGCCATGAAAACAAAAAGTAGGTACTATTTTGGTATTATGTTTTAAAATTTAATGTATTTAAATTGAATATATTAATTTAAATTCCTGGCAATAAGAAAAATAAAAGGAATATGCTTGAAATGCATTAGTATCAGAGCAAATACAATAAGCATTATTTACCAAGATTAGGTGAGATACTAAGGGCTAAAGATATCTAAGATATAAGATTGTGTAAGATGCTGAGGTCTAAAGATAACTAAGATAAAGTCTTGCTGGGTGCTGATGGCTCATGCCTAACTACTCAGGAAAATAAGATCTAAGAATTGCAGTTTGAAGCCAGCCAGCCAGCCAGGATAGACTGATAGATGAGATTCATATCTCCAATTATCCAGCAAAGAGCCAAAAGTTGAAGTGTGGGTCAAATGGTAGAGCACCAGCTATGAGCAAAAAAAACCAGAAAGAAAGAAAGAAAGAAAGAAAGAAAGAAAGAAAGAAAGAAAGAAAGAAAGAAAGAAAGAAAGAAAGAAAGAAAGAAAGAAAGGAAGAAAGAAAGAAAGGAAGGAAGGAAGGAAGGAAGGAAGGAAGGAAGGAAGGAAGGAAGGAAGGAAGGAAGGAAGGAAAAAATGCTGAGAGAAGCTACTCAGGAGGCTGAGATCTGAGTATCTCAGTTCAAAGCCAGCCTGGGTAGGAAATTCCATGAAACTCTTATCTCCAATAAACTACTCAGAAAATGTCAGAAGTGATGCTGTGGCTCAATGGTAGAGCACTAGCCGTGAACACAAAGAGGCTCAGGAACAGTGCCCAGGCCCTGAGTTCAAGCCCCTGGACCAAAAAAAAAAAAAAAATCTGAGAGAGAGCAAAAGGCCTGGAATTCAAGTCTCATACTGGTATACACACACACACAAAACAAACCCAAACAAAAAGAACTCCACAAAACTAAGTTAAAGTAGCTCTTAACAAACAACACTTCAAACAGGATAGTCAGAGGTATAGAGACCTAGAAAGAAGGGTTCATACTAGGAATTAAAAGAGCAAGACTACTGTTGCTGTTTCATACCTGTAGTTTCTTGAACACATTGAGGGTTCAAGGCTGGCTCCCCTTCAATTTTCATGAGGTCACAAGCAACTTTTTGGAGCTTTTCTACAGGTACTTGGTGCTCAGCCAGTTCCTCCTGTAACTGCTGCTTGTACACACACACACACACACACACACACACACACACACACACACAGTACGTGTACACACACACATACACACACACACACACACACACACACACACACACACACACACACACACACACACACACACACACACACACACACACACACACACACACACACACACACACACACACAAAGAAAAAATAACCAAAGGTAATTGCAGGAATCTAGAATATAATTCTCAGTTTACCCAGGGCCAGAGACATTAGAACAGTGTTTAGGAATCAGATCTTGCCCCAAACATCCCCAAACTGCCTTTAATTTTGCAAGTATTTGATTTGGCTGGGGGTGAGGGCGGGGGACTGTATTCTAAGCCATGTAATACAAGCCCAAACACTGCCCATGTTCAGATTTACCTTTGTTGTTGTAAGTTGCTGCTGCAGAATTCCAGGGTCAGAGGCAATGGTATCTGAAAGAAGCTGATCTACTTTGGCCTTACAAGTCTGTATCCAGGCTTGCAGTATGTCAGCACTGCTCTGGAATTGCTGATACTGACCTAATAGCATGTTCAGGTGAGAGCCCAATCGTGTACACTATGCAAATAGAGAAAGGGAAACACATCTGGTAAGGTCAGGCCAAAGAGTAGTGTTCTGTTACAGAGAACTCACTGTAACATTACATAAAGGTACTGTGCTTGGGACCCTGGACAGATAGGTGGCAATCACCTACAAAAAGGTCCCTCTTTTGTTCCTTATTATTCATCTTTCCTTGGTAAATACCCAGAAATACTTAAAAGAGTTGCATGATATGCTGCCAAAGAAGTATACATCAGGTTGTAGGCAAAGGTAAAGATTGAGGGATCTCTTTGAAAGGATTACAGATGTTGGGAAAGCGGCTAGATTCCTAAACTGCTTGGATTGGGAGAAAATAAGGGTTCCTTCTAGAGTTTCTGTCAAGAACTAAGGACTGCAGTTAGCTTAGATTTACTTGTGTTGCATCTCTTGGATGCTGGTTAAGATACAGGAAGGTGAGCAGCTTATACATCTGTGATCAGACATAAGATAATTTTTTTTGCATAGTTCTTCAAAAACCTTCTACCTGTGGTCAACATATAGCTCATACACTTTGTCCTGTCTGGGGTTAATTTTCTGGGTCTCACTACAGTTGTATGAGGGCTGCCATGATCACTTTCCCAGTGGCTTCTAGGATCTACCCTTACCTTTGAGTGGAGAGCAGTGTATCTTTCTGTTGCATCCTTCAACTTCTCTTTTACTAAGTTTCTGGTTGTGGATGGTTCTTTGCTTTCTTCAAAGTTGTTTTCTGTGTCCAGGACTTTCTGTCCTGAGATAGTCACAAATCTCAAGTCCCCTTTGTGAGAAATGACATCTTCTGAGAAGCTTCCCTGACGCTTTAGCAGAGAGGGTAGGGCTTCAGGGCCATTGACTCCTTTATGCATATTTTCTAGCTCTTTCTCAGACCGTTCCAGCCAGCTTTCAAATTCAGTGTAGTCCTGTAGGAACTTCTGCAGCTCATCTCGGAGAGTCTGTACCTGCTTTAATTCCACCTCAGACTGGGTCAGGGAAGATGCATATTGTTCCTTAAGCTCGCCTAGCTTCTTTTGCAGCATTTGCCGCTCCTCAGGAGTGAGATTGTGGCCCTGCTGGTCTAGGAAGGCCTGAGCTGACTGGGTGGCCACAATGAAATTTTGTTGCTGGGACAGCAATTCTTGGTGACGAGCCTGGTGAGTAACCCCCCCACAAAAAAGGGACAACCAATAAGAAAACAAATATTTGCTTATGTCTCCAGGTGGAGTGGTCTCTATCTCTACTTCAACCCTTATTGTCATGGGGTAATACATATCACACACAGCCAGATACCCTCATAACCTCTATCTCTATGCTACTGCAGGCAGACAATACCCATATTAAAAATGGCATACATGAATATGAAAATGAGGTTATATGTTCTAACTAAAGTCATGAAGATAGTTAAGGTTCAGAAATGTGATTTAAACCAACTAGTAACTATGTCTACATACATCTATAAGAATCTATAATAGCCAACTAAAATCTTCTACAATAATAGAGTAACCGGTAAGTTGTCTATATGACAATGCAAACAGAACAAATATTCTGGATAATATAGGCAATTTGCACTTTGTATGTTTAGCTATAAGACATATATAGACCTTTTCTCAGTTGCAAAGGATAGTCATGTGATTGTTTTCTTCTTAAATACGTTCTTCCTAAGTCTAATAAAAGACAGTGGAAGTTCATTCAATGGTCTTATCTATACTTTTATGCAACTACCAGAGAAGAACTACAAATCTACTTTCCTTCAGTTAGTTTCAGCATGTACCAATAGCCTAGTCTAAGCTTTATATGTCATCTTAGGAAAGCTACAGTAACTAACAGATCCTGCTCAAATAGCCAGTAGGGAGCAGTACCACATCTTTGCCTGTAGGTGATCAGGTGTCCCCAATCTCATCCTCCAACCTACCCACTGACATTAAGGCAGTACCCTTCCTGAGATAAAATGCTGCTTGCTTAGGGTGAGTGCAGCCAGCAAGAAGAATCAGGAAACTCTCTGCACTGACTGTTTCAAGACTATTAGGCCTCTAGACCTAATAGTGGATCTTGTAAGGAGAAAAGTGGCATGCAAGGGGCTGAAATCCTATTAGTACAAAATAAAGCAATGCCCGAATAGGTTGTTCAACACTATTTCTGATAAGCTAAATCATCTTTGTTACAAAAATATGTGATCCATGTGTTTTACAGGTGTTCGAAATATATTTTTTGATTATTCAATATAAAGTGCTTGTGCAAGTTAATGTCCTAGATGATTTGTTTTATTGGTTCTCTGGTTTATTTCCAATGTCTGACATATAGTAGATACTCAGTATTTGCTGAATGAATAAGTAGAGATAACTGGTGAGCAGGAATGGCTTCTGTGGCTCAGTGGTAGAGTGCTTGCCTCGCGAACATGAAGCCCTGGGTTCGATTCCTCAGTACCACATAAGCAGAAAAAGCTGGAAGTGGTGCTGTGGCTCAAATGGTACAGTGCTAGCCTTGAGCTGAAGAGCTTAGGGACAGCACTCAGGCCCAGAGTTCAGGCCCCATGACAAAAAAAAAAAAAAAGAATGGCTTCTGCTTTTGAGTCCACTGTCTAAAAGCCAAGTGGACAAAAATACAATACAAAATAAGAACCACTACATATCACAGAGGGATATGTTAACTTTGGGGGAGTAAAGAATTCCTTCCTAGAAGAAATAAAATCTAAACTGAGATCTGAAGAATAAGTAAAAATTAACCAAGATCTGGGCTCTTTTTCATTTCTTACACTGGAGAGGCAAGAAAATTCCAAGAGCATGCACAAGCCCAGTAGAATGAGGGCACACAGTACAATCAGTGAACTGAAAGGGATTAATAGCTAGACTTGGGTGAAGCAATGAGGCCAAATAAGGAAGAGTAAATCCTGTGGACGGGTAGTTGTAGGGATGGTAAACCATACTAAAGACTTTGGACTGATATTGGTGATAGAAGTAATGGTCTGAACTATAATATCTCTATGGAGATGAAGCAGTGGGTATGATTTTGAAAGAGATATAAAAAACACTGGACTTGATGACTAAACTTTCAAATCCCTCACATGAGAGTAAGAGAGAGGGCTGGGAAGGTGGCTCAGTGGTAGAGTGCTTGCCTTGCATCATGAGGCCCTGGGTTCAATTCCTCAGCACCACATACACAGAAAAAGCCAGAAGTGGCGCTGTGGCTCAAGTGGTAGAGTGCTCACCTTGAGCTGAAGAGCTCAGAGGTAATGCCCAGGCCCAGAGTTCAAGCTCCATGACAGAGAAAGAGAGAAAGAGAGAGAGAGAGGGAGAGAGAGAGGGAGAGAGAGAGAGAGGGAGAGAGAGGGAGAGAGAGGGAGAGAGAGGGAGAGGGAGAGAGAGGGAGAGAGAGAGGGAGAGAGAGGGAGAGAGAGAGGGAGAGAGAGGGAGAGAGAGGGAGAGAGAGGGAGAGAGAGGGAGAGAGAGAGGGAGAGAGAGGGAGAGAGAGAGAGAGAGAGAGAGAGAGAGAGAGAGAAAGAGAGAGAATAGTTTTAGTTTAGGATATTATCAAATTCAGACAACTAAGTAGATATAAAGGAAGCAGAACATCTTTCAGAGCAGGGATAGGATGTATTGGTGTATATTATGGGAGTTCTGTGTTAAGGTGGATGTACTTGTGGTTCTAGGTTGGAAATGATCAGATTGACTTATATACTGGTTTGAAGCTTAGAAGTGACAATAGAGCCACTTTTAAGAAAAATAAATAGAAGGAATATGTTAGTACAACTAGCAATTAAAATGTTTTAGGTGGATGAAGCAACCCAAAGAAAGAATATTCTGAAAGATAAGAGGAAGGCTTAGCCGGGCGCTGGTGGCTCACGCCTGTAATCCTAGCTACACAGGAGGCTGAGATCTGAGGATCGCGGTTCAAAGCCAGCCCGGGCAGGAGAGACCGTGAGACTCCTATCTCCAATAAACCACCAGAAAACCGGAAGTGGCGCTGTAGCTCAAGTGGTAGAGCGCTCGCCTTGAGCTGAAGAGCTGAGGGACAGCACCCAGGCCCAGAGTTCAAGCCCCATGACCGACAAAAAAAAAAAAAAAAAAAAAAAAGAGGAAGGCTTAAGGTATACTTGGAAGTGTAATAGTATTTAAAGTTGTCAGAAGAAAGAAGGAAGATAAAGTAGTGCTGTAGAAACCAAGGAAGAAAGTAGTTTAAAAGGAATGGTCTACAGTATCAAAGCTACTAAGGCATATCAAAGACAATACAAACTGAGAATTGCTCACTGAACTGGGGGCAAGAAGCTGTGGTAACTTGCCCTGGGCAGAAGAGATTCCTCCAGCTCAGTGAGGACAAGCTAGAATCCTCACCTTCATTGTCTCACATTGTTTATCCAGTTTCTCTGGGGCTTGGTTCATCCCCATGTAACTATCAGTGTTATCCAAGGCTCTTTTCTCCAGTTTAGCTCCAGAGAGCTGCTCTATTCCTGGAAGTCTGGTCTGTAGCTGTTTACCAGATGATTCCATGGAAGTCACCCAATCCAAGAGAGCATCAATCTTACTCTTGTTCTCTGCCAGCTCCTTTGCAGCTTTACTCTGAAAGCAAGAAGTAGTCCAGTGAGAAAGCCTTAGATACTCAAATATAAAACCACAGGTTACAATTTCTGCAGGGTCCTTCAAAGAAAACTAAATAAAGATTTTTTTTTATGGAAAAAAAATGCTGGCAGTGTGGCTCAAATGGTAGAGTGCTTACCAAGCAAGCAGGAAGTTCTGAATTCAACACCTAGGGCCACCAAAAAAGATTTTTTTTCTCCAAATTTATACTAAAAATTACTTTCTAAACATTTTTGCTGAGCACCAGCAAAATATATAATCTAGCTACTCAGGAGGCTGATATCTAAGGATCATGGTTCAAAGCCAGCCCAGACAATCAGATTATAAAAGATTCTCATTTCCAATTAAATCAGAAAAAAGCTGGAAGTAGAGGTACGACTCAAATGGTGGAGTATCAGCTATGTGAAAAGAGTTGGACCAGAGAAGGGCCTGGTGTGTGCACTAGCACACACACAAATATAAACATACATACATACATCTATATATATATATGAAATAAATACAAACCACAGGTTAAGCAAAGCATTGGGTCATACTAAAGAAAAAGTGATGCTCTAATTTTAGTTATAAACAGTCTTTCCAAATAACAAAAATAATTTTTTAAAAGAACTATTATCTATTATTAATTTCTTTGAACAATCTCTAGAGTTTACTTATATTTCACTGTTTACAAGGAGAAAAAAAGACAAATCTCAGTTTTTAAAGCAATCAATGGTCCTGCTGCCCAACAAGATTTCACAGAATTCTTTCTAGCTGTAGAAAAGTGACACATTGGTTTGGTAGACTCAGAACACGGTCACATTCAATTATCTGGCTACTATTTGGAAAAGCAGACCTCTAGTTCTTATCTCAGCCAAACAGAACAGTTCTTAAAGTTCCAAGTATGTTAATTAATTGAATAGAATATATCAAATTATACATCATCTTATGTTGCAGAACTCATCTTTAGGCAACTTAGTTCTCTCTTTCATCTTCTCTGACACTCTCATTACCATCAGACCCCAAGATTGAACAAAGGATTTGATTCAATCTGCTAGTGCTAAATGGGGGCAGAAAATCATTCAAGATTTGACTTTCTCTTTGGTTTCTCTAGGTGCCATGATTTACTTCATTAACTATATCAAGGCTGCCTGGAAATAGTCTGTGACCTATCACTAGTCTGGATTCAAGAGAGAAGTATATCATTTCTTTTTCCTCCTAGGGTAATACCCTACTTAAGTTCTTTCAAGTAGTTAAGTTCTGAGTGTACAGATAGCTTTTATTTTATTGTATTTTTAATTTTTTTTTTGCCAACCCTCAGCCTTGTAATATAAAAGCAAAGGTTGCTCTTGAATCAGTTATTTTTTTTTCTCATTCTATGCTTTCTATAAGGAAGTTTCCCCTTATTTTTGTGTAACTGAAGCTTTCATTTAGTAAACCACCAAGTATCATAGCCATTTGGTTACCTTTTCAGTCTCCTGCTGTAAAGCTGAGCTCACTGCTTCCTGCACTTCCTTTTGAGCCATTTGGGTTCGTTCCTGGAGAGCTTTATATTGCTCCTTAGCCTGATGAAGTTTTTCTTGAAGAGCTGTCAGCTCCGAGGGACTCAGTTTGGTTTGGTTTTCTTCTAGGAACCCTTCAATATCTTTGACAACAGTAGTAAATGAGGTGGCATGGTTCTGAATGTTGTCCTGTAAATCCTGAACATAAGAAAACAAGTTTAACAGTTCTTAGTATTTCCACATCGTCAAATACTATAGGATGGAATGGCTAGGATGACATTTCTGTATTTAGTTCTTGACTTATAATTTACCTAAGTTTTATCTCTAAACTAGTGCAATGAAAAATTTAAAATATTTTACTTTCTCAGCAAATACTTGGTGGGAAAAAAAGGAAACTTCCCATAATCTAGCTACTCAGGAGGCTGATATCTAAGGATCATGGTTCAAAGTCAGCTCAGACAATCAGATTATAAAAGGCTCTTATTTCCAATTAAATCAGAAAAAAGCTGGAAGTGGAGGCATGACTCCAGTGGTGGCGTATCACCTATGTGAAATAAGTTGAACCAGAGTGAGGAATATATATTGATATACTGAATAGTGGAGATTTTTTATTCAGTAGCAAGTTACCTGCTAAGAGATTATTCTTTCCATAAAGAGGAATTGACAGCACGTTCTAGCAAAGTCAAAGCCCAATGGTCTTTTATATAGTAGTCCACAGGTTTCTTAGCTTTTGTGCTCAAGGCTACTGTTCTACCACTTTGAGCCACAGGCCACTTCCCATTTTTGGGTAGTTAATCAGAAATAAGAATCCCAAGGACTTCTGTTTACCCAGGCTGGCTTCAAACTGCGATCATCAGATCTCACCCTCAAGAGAAGCTCGGAGGATTACAGGCATGAGCCACCAGTGCCTAGCCCCATTTTTTTTTTTTTTTTTTTGGTTGGTTGTGAGGCCTGAACTCTGGGCCTACATGCTGTTCCTCAGCTCTTCAGCTCAAGGCTAGTACTCTACTACTTGAGCCACAGTGCCACTTGCGGCTTTTTCTGCTTATGTGTTGCTGAGAGAATCAAACCCAGGGCTTCATGCATGCAAGGTAAGCACTCTACCACTGAGTCACCTTCCTAGCCCCATGGTTTTGTTTTTTGAGGTTTGTCATCATCAATCGTAGTCCAAAAACATTAAATAGAAAATTCCAGAGATAAACAATTCCTAAAGTTTAAAATTATGCATGATTCCAAAAAACATTGTTCAGCTGGGACCCTGAGTCATTAGTTTGTTCACAATATCCATGCTGTATATACTACCAATCAGTCACTTCCTGGATGCCCAAATTATCATATCATCTATTGTATCATAGTGCTTGTACTCCAGGAATCCTTATTTCACATAATGTCCCTAAAGCACAAGCATATTGATACTCTTTATTATTCTAGTTATTATGTTGTATTTTATTAATAGTTATGGTTATCTATCTCTTACTATGTCCAATTTATAAACTAAACTTTATCATAGATGTATATGTACTGGGAAAACATAGTATATAGGGTTTGCTACTATATGCTCCAGGCATCTATCTACCCTTTCCTCTGTACTCTTTTGGTTATACTTCTCCTTAACGTGGCCTACAACAAGCAGTATGAGAAAAGCTTTTCCCCATCTCTCCAGCTTCACTTTTTTGTTAATCTTTCTCTTAATCTTTGTGGTCCAACTGAATTAGCTCAGTTCTTGAATATATTATGCTCAATCCCATTCCAGCCTCCAAACTCATGCATAAACCTCTGCCTAGTATGTTTTTTTCCTCTTACCACATCATGCACTAACCCCTATAAAAGCATATCGTTCACTTCTCAATTTAAGTGATTCTTTTTTTTTTTTTGGTTGGTCATGGGGCTTGAATTCTGGGCTTGGGCACTGTCCCTGAGCTCTTCAGCTCAAGGCAAGTGCTCTACCACTTGAGCCACAGCACCACGTCTGGTTTATTGGAGATAAGAGTCTCACAGACTTTCCTGCCCAAGCTGGCTTTGAACCATGATCCTCAGATCTCAGCTTCCTGAGCAGCTAGGATTACAGGTGTGAGCCAATGGTGCCTGGCTTAAGTGATACTTCAAGTAACCTTTTCTGATACCCTAGACTAGACTGTGTCTCTGGTCTATGTTTTCATATGACTTTACATTTAAAGATGTAATGGCTAATAATTAGATGCTTGTTCTAGAGCTAATCTATCTGTCTCCCCTACCAAACTAAACTTCATGAGGGAAGGGGTAATAACTGTTTTTCATGATTTGGACATTAAGCACTGGTATACAGAAAGCCTTTATAAACATGTTTTGAAGAATGAAGAACTAGTTTAACTCATACTGACCTTCAAGTCACTTTGGTTCTTCTGCAAAGCAGAGAGATCCTGTGGGGAGGCTCTGCCCTGGTGGCTCACCAGTGCTTTTTCTGCCTGTCCTACCCAGCTGCAAAGGTCCTCCAGTTTCTGATGACAGGTATTTTGTTGTTTCTGCAGAGTCTAATTAAAATGCAAAGGAATCAAAAGACAATTAATAACTCTCATTTTACAAATATGTATAATTCCCTGAAATGTAAAACAGGATTTTGTGTCAAAGAGAGAAAAGCAATGGAAAACTAGAAGAGGAAAAGGCACAGAAATCATATTCAGGAAGCTCCCCTTATTTGGGCAGTCTGGTCATTTAGCTCTGTGGTTGGGATGATATCAGGGTAACTTTTGGGGAGGGAGTACCCCTGGCTAGATTTGAATTTGGGAGCTCTTTTGTCGGATGTCCATTACTACCTTTGGAATCTATTACTATCTTTGATCATGGTGATAAACATCAGAATCAGCCATTCTGACAAATTTCTCTAGAACTAAAGAATTTGCTAAATACTAAGCCAAAACATGAAAAGGTAGTAGGAGAAAAAAAAATCAAGGCCTTGGATAATTTACAAGCTAAGTTTATCTATAATTTGAACCGATTTTTATGTACCAAATGAGAGGTATTAACATGATTACACACCAGACACATAGCTTGGTTTGGCTATTTGGAGAAACTGCCCAAGAATAGAAAATTGGTTTAGCTTCTTGAATATCTACACTGTTATCATAGGAAAAGTTAGGCTCATGGAGAGAGAGGGAATATGTTTCTGTGCCTGATCCTTTCCCCAGATCTCATACGGCTGAAGCACCTAATTGAGCAATTAAGCATGATGTGTTCTCCTGACCATCCTTCTAAAACCACTTTCTACCAGTTAGTGCTTTCTGATGGCATTTTAGTCACCTGCACTTACAAACAGGTGCTCACATTGGCCCTCTCTCCCCCTTTTTAGGACAAATAGAAGGGCACTTGAAGAGAACTCCTAAGAGTTCTTCAGCTGTAAAACAGGATCTTCATGGGTTAGGATAGGTGCAGACTGAATCTGAAAAAAGCAAAGCAAACAAGTTATCACATAGACATACACACACATTCAGAGCAAATAGAGAGAAACAGAGTATTTCTGACAACAAGGTTAATAAACATTTGTGGAATTACTATTGTACTCATGGAAAATGGTAACATACAGTTCTATCATCTGCTGAAAACTCAGGGACCCAGCCTAGATCCAGGGTAGGTCCCTGGATGGGACTACTAAGGTGGTTCAGACCAATCTACTTCATTCATTACCCACAGGCTATCCCATGCTATTTAAATTACTAAGTAAGGGAAGCTGGGCTCAGTGATGCCTGCTTATAATCTTAGCACTTGGAAGGGGATTAGTGAGTTTGAGGCTAGGTTTGGCTACATAGCAAGATACTGTCTCAAGTAGAAAATTACTAAGTGAGGATATTGCACATGTTCAATGGTGCAATTAAAAGGTAATCTAAACCATTTCATTAAGATTTGACTTTGTGGGCTGGGAAGGTGGCTCAGTGGTAGAGTGCTTGCCTTGTATGCATGAGGCCCTGGGTTCGATTCCTTAGCACCACATAAGCAGAAAAAGCCGGAAGTGGCTCTGTGGCTGGAGTGGTAGAGTGCTAGCCTTGAGCTGAAGAGCTGAGGGACACTGCCCAGGCCCAGAGTTGAGGCCCCAAGACCGGAAAAAAAAAAGAAAAAAAAGAAAAAAGAAAAGATTTGATTTTGCTTATAACACATTTGAAACTATAAATGAGCAGTAATGGGACTTATGGCCCTGAGTAATCTTTGTTTCCTTTTTCCTAAGGTCCTCCCCGCCCCCCACCCCCCATCCTGGGGCTTGAACTCTAGACCTGAGCACTGTCTCTTAGCTTCTGAGCTCAAGGCTAGCACTCTACCACTAAACCACAGCTCCACTTGCAGCTTTTTGTGTTAACTGGGGGTAAGAATCTCACAGACTTTTCTGCCCAAGCTGGCTTAGAACCGAGATTCTCAGATTTCAGCCTCCTGAGTACCTAGGATTACCAGCACCTGGCTTCTAATTTCTTTTAAGTCTGACCCCAAAGCTCAATTATACTTTGTATAATGTTTAATAAAAGGAGCTCCTGATATTTTCTGGTGACAACTAGCAAATTCTATTATCATCTTGCTGTATGTCAACTTACTATTCAAACAGCAGAAATAAGATAAACATCATTCAAGATATTTAAAGGCTATGTTGTTACTATTAATACAATGATATTGCCTTTGAATTTTTTAAGAACAGACTTGTGATGAGTGATGGCTAGATTTTTATTTATTTTTTAATTTAATTTAATTTAATTTATTATTATTTATTTATTATTATTATTATTATTATTTTTGCTAGTCCTGAGGCTTGAACTCTGGGCCTGGGCACTGTCCTTGAGCTCTTTTGCTCAAGACTACTACTCTACCAGTTGAGCCACAGCGTCACTTCTGGCTTTTTCTGTGATTAATTGGAGATAAGAGTCTCGTGGGTTTTCTGCCTCGGGTGGCTTTGAACCAAAATCCTCAGATTTCAACCTTCTGAGTAGCTAGAATTACAGGCATGAGCCACTGGCACCTGGCTAATAAATTCTTTTAGTATTTTTTTTTTTTTGTCGGTGGTGGGGCTTGAACTCAGGGCCTGGGCATTGTCCCTGAGCTCTTTTGCTCAAGGCCAATACTCTACCACTTTGAGCCACAGATCCAATTTCTAGATTAAAAAAAAAAAAAGATCATATCTGCTTTGAGCCACAGATCCAATTTCTAGATTAAAAAAAAAAAAAAGATCATATCTGCTTTGAGCCACAGATCCAATTTCTAGATTAAAAAAAAAAAAATCATATCTGCTTTCAGAAACTGATTTTAGTGCCGGGCACTACTGTGTGAAAAGAAGAACTAGAAAATTAAAATAATTTTAAATTTAAAAGTAGTCTAAAGATTGTCAAGGGATCTTATTACAAATTATTTGAAAAGTCTCAGCATAAAACTGATTTCTAGAATCATTCTTCTGAAGCTCATAGTATATAGATGTTTTCTCAGCTCTCAAAAAGAATACTGAGGAAGAAAATAATATGAAGAAAGGGCAATGAGACAGTGAACAGTAGCATTTCACTAAGCTGAATACACTTGCACATGCAATCACATTAACACATATATATTCCCTCACATGCACACAAAACAAAAAGATGGCAAGAAAAACAGAACAGCTGCCAAAACCACAATGGCCCAAGTGACATGAAATTTCAAAATTGGATCCAGATTCCTGGATACATGAATGGATGGTGGCCAGAAACCCCCCAAAATAGAGGACATTTCAAAAGACAAACTGAGCCCAGTTGCTGGTTCAGTCTGACCTTAACCTGGGCTTCCTGCTTCGTTTGTTGAAGATGAGCCTGTAATGCATCCATCTGAGCTGCTATCCGTTCCACGAGGTCCTGGAAGGACCTCTGCAGTTCATTCAGGAGCCTCAGTATTTGTCGATTCTGCTGAGGGGACAAGTCCTGTGCATGCTCAGAGATAAAGAATTGGATATCAAAAGCAAGAGTATCCAACTGAGATTTCTTTTCTGCCACAGACTGCTTCATATCCTGAAATAAGTAGGGAAAAAGAGACAAAAACAAAAAGAGAAATAAATCTTCTATTTCTCTATCCATTAACAATTTATTGGTTAGAATCGAGGAGAGGTTAATGTTCTTTCCTTCTTTCCTTTTTTTTCCCCCCTTCAACTGTGAGGCTTGAACTCAGGGCCCGGGCACTCTCCCTTAGCTTTTTCACTCAAGGCTAGCTCTACCACTTGAACCATAACTCCACTTGCAGCTTTTTTTTTTTTTTGTTGGTCGTGGGGCTTGAACTCTGGGCCTGGGCGCTGTCCCTCAGCTCTTCAGCTCAAGGCAAGCACTCTACCACTTGAGCTACAGCGCCACTTCCAGTTTTCTGGTGGTTTATTGGAGATAGGAGTCTCACGGTCTCTCCTGCCCGGGCTGGCTTTGAACCGCGATCCTCAGATCTCAGCCTCCTGAGTAGCTAGGATTACATGCGTGAGCCACCAGTGCCCGGCTTCCAGCTTTTTTTTTTTAGTAGTTAACTGGAGATAAAAGTCTCATGGAGGGCTGGGAAGGTGGCTCAGTGGTAGAGCACTTGCCTTGCATGCATGAGGCCCTGGGTTTGATTCCTCAGCACCACATAAGCAAAAAGAAAAAAGCTGGAAGAGGCGCTGTGGCTCAAGAGGTAGAGTGCTAGCCTTGAGGGACAGCGCCCAGGCCCAGAGTTCAGGCCCCACGACTGGACCCAAAAAACAAACCAAAAAAAAAAGTCTCATGGACTTTCCTGCCTGGGCTGGCTTTGAACTGTGATCCTCACATTCAGCCTCCTGAGTAGCTAGGATTATAGGTATGAGCCACCAGCACTGGGCCCTTTTTGTTGTCGTTGTTGCATTGCGACCCAGGGTCTTGCACATGTGAGGCAACTGCTATACCACTAAGCTACACTCTCAACTCAAAAAACACACACAAAAAAACAAGTGAAACATCCTTGGTATGAATGGAGTGGGTTACCTCATAGTGTTGGAGAGAGTGATTTAAGCTGATGACATCTATTTTCTTGTCATATTCTTTGCTGTTTAGAATAAGATTTGCATTGCCAACCCAGGTTCTTAGATCTTGAAGCTTTTCTTCTAGCTGCATATGTTGACTTAACACTGTAGTCTGAAAAATAAACTGCAAGTCAGATTATAAAACTCTGGAGGCCTGCCCAAGCTTTGCGAGCCTTTATGAGTTAAAAGAAGATGCTACCTTTTTGACTTCCATGGCATTCTGGAGGTGGAATAGTCTGGAATTCCAATGGTCACTTACAGAGCTGAGAGACTTTTGAAGATTCTTGGCATCTTTCTCCAGAGCCTTCAACAACTGAGCAGGAACTTCTTGGGGCTGGCTGTTGATAATCTGATCCACACACTCCAATTCCTGACTCACCAAGTTGGACAGATCCTTTAACTCCTTGTCTAACACCTGGGAAAATAAACTGGTGGTAATGCCAAACTAAAGACAAGCAAACTTGCTATCAGGGAATCTGCTATGAAAATACATATCTTCACTCACTTCATGTGATAGGATATAGGGCTTAGAAATGTTTTTATGTACATTCATTCTTATTATATTAACCCAGGTCCAACTCAGAGTCTCCTGCAGCACCCTGTTAGGGGCTGAGATTACAAGATATGCCATTATGCCTGGCTGAGTTTATGTGTGTTTTCCTGATGTCTTACTGGAGTTTGGGAAAAATAATAGAGATGAACTTTATTCAGTATTTCTTACTAACCAATCACTACCTTGAACTTACCTTGTGCATACAAGGAGATGTAGTCTAGAAGATGTTTTCTGCAAAGGCTAGCTTTGGATATAATCATGATTCTCCAGATCTCAGCTTCCCAAATACTAGGATTATAGGCATGAGCCATTAATGCCTAGACTCTTTTAAGCCTTGAAATCTTCTGGGAAAATAAAGCTAGCTATCTTGAAGCCATCAAACTCACTGAAGTCTCTGGGAACCTACCTTGGCCCGACACAGCAGATTCTGTAGTTCTGTCAGATTAAATTCCAAAGGCTGAATCTGTTTAGTCCTCATTTCAATGTCCCGTAACAGAGACAGATAAGATACCAGTTTCTCATCATGTTCTAAACAGAGTTGCCGGTTAGACACATTCTGTGGAGCAAAAAAAAGAAAACCATTCGCTTCTGTAATTTTTCTTTATATAGGCTTTTTTTTTTGGGGGGGGGGGTCCGGTTGTGGGGCCTGAACTCTGGGCCTGGGCGCTATCCCTCAGCTCTTCAGCTCAAAGCTAGCGCTCTACCACTTGAGCCACAGTGCCACTTCCGGCTTTTTTCTTTTTGCTTATGTGGTGCTGAGGAATCAAACCCAGGGCCTCAGACATGCAAGGCAAACGCTCTACCACTAAGCCACCTTCCCAGCTCCCCCCTTTTTTTTTGGGGGGGGGTCCAGTCGTGGGGCCTGAACTCTGGGCCTGGGCGCTGTCCCTCAGCTCTTCAGCTCAAGGCTAGCGCTCTACCACTTGAGCCACAGCGCCACTTCCGGCTTTTTTTCTTTTTGCTTATGCGGTGCTGGGGAATCGAACCCAGGGCCTCGTGCATGCCAGGCAAGCCCTCTACCACTGAGCCACCTTCCCAGCCCCTAGATAGGCTTTTAAAGCAGGCAAGGTTTCTTGTTGGATAAACAGAAATGAGAAATTTTTCCTAAAATAGGACAGAATACAATAAAACGTTATTCTATTAGATCATTTCAATATGACCAAAGTGATTTTATTTCCTCAGAGAACAGAAGGTTGTAATTATCAATGAATAAATATTACTCTAGGAACATTTCCAAAGGTTACTCTGATTTCAAGTAGCATCATTTCAGTATTTCAAATTAGTTCCAATGTTAGTTTCTAATGTAAACCTCCTAGGCTGGAGATGTACAACAGTGAAAGAGTGCTTGCCTAGCAAGCCCAGGGTTCTTTCTCCAGCACCACAAAACAGCAAGACAAAATAAAACTTGCAAATTCCAGAAAGGCATTCAGATTTCATGCCTAATCTATATTAATGTATTATAGATGATAAAAGTTATACCTTAGAGGATTCTCTAGTACACTAAAATGTAATTATGCCTAGTTTTACATATGTGAACTATGTATCCAATTAAGAATTTAAACTATGAATCAGTTATCACACACACACACACACACACACACACACACACACACACACACACACACACACACACACACACACACACACACACACACACACACACACACAAGGAAACTTACCTGAGTTGTTCTGAAGGCCTCAGGATTTACTCCTTCACTTCCCTTTCCTCCAGGTACAGCCATGAAGGGAGCTTGTTCATTGCTTGGGCTATCTCTGACCCTTTTCTGTGGTGTCTTCTGATCCATCTTCTTTGTAGCATATGACATCTGTGACACTGTTGTTTCTTCACTGAGCTCAGAAATAGCGGGACTAATGATAGTATCCTGTAGCCCCGCACTCTCTTTCTGCAACCTATCTTTGTGCAATTTTTCTGGGAGAAGGGATACCATAACTATAGGGCTTGCCATTTCTAGAAATCTATCTCCATTTGTTTCTTTGGTTGTTACTACTTTAGATTTGAGCATTCCACAAAGTTCAGGATCACCTTTGCTCTCCTGATGATAGAAGTCTTTTCTGTCTGAGGATTCTAGACAACTGGCCTCTTTTGCATCTACTTTAGAAACAGTAATTTCTTCCAGTTTAAGAGCTCTTGTTGAATTAGAACGTACTTCTTGGTATGACTTTTCTTTACTCTTTTTAGCTATGGAAATTGGATCTTTGGTTTCCTTAGTCTTAATAATAACATAGGAATCTTGATGATCATTGGTTTCTTGTCTGGTGGTTTCTTGGACAGTTCTGTATGTTTTGGAAGTTTGGGATATATCTGTAACTTGAGCTTTTAAAACTGATTTTTGTTTGCATAATACTTCAGGTTTGGGAGTCACAGAAGAAAATGGCTCACTATGTGTCCTACTAGTGGTTTCTTGAGATAAATTTTCTCCTGGTTTTAAAGTAGAATAGAGGCTTACATTTCTTCCTTCCCCTTGACTGACTTGTGTAGAGCTGAAGAATGTTGGAACACCTTGATTTCTTGCAGAAATTTCTTTAGTTGTCATTTGGCAAGAGTCTTCAGTTTTACAAGTAACAGAAAACTCCATTTCTCTACCAGTTTCTTTCCCTGTTTCACTTCCATTCATTTCTACAGACTGGAAGTCATACACATCACCAATGGTAGTTTTCTGATTTAACTCTGCTTCAGAAAGAACTGCTGGTTTACATGTTTGGGCACTTTCTTTTACAATCATCTCCCTCTTCTCTCTCTTACTCTTCACCCTAGTATTCACTGGTTGCTCACTCAGCAAATTGCCTGATGTTTCATGATTTGATTCTTGTACCTCAGAAGCAATTTCCCTTAGACTTTTTCTTGCTTCTTCAACATCTAGGCCTGAGGTAGACTGCTTGATATGAATAATCATTTCTGTTGGTGACACTACTTTTTCCTGCTCTACAACTGTATTTTTTTCCAAATGATTTTTAGCAAGCTCATCGAGTGTCAAATCAGAAGGTTCTGAGTAAGGATGCATCACTGAAACTTGGTCTGAGGATTTACCTTTAAGACTGCCATGAATAATGATGCTGATTGCTCCTTTAGCACCTCGAATTCTTCCCTTGTCTTGATCTTTACTGTCCACTTCCTTCAATGAACTCTTCCTGCTTCTTTTTGCCATTTCCCCAACTGAATCTCTTACTTTAACCTTTCCTTGTGTAGACTGACTTTCAATTTCTAAGAATCTGTCATGGTCTCCTTTATCACAACTCACTTCAGGAGTCTGATTACATGCAGTTAACATTGCTTTCCTTAGAAATTCATTATTTACCTCACATACTTGAATTCCATCTTGCTTTTCAATATGAGCTCCATCATCATGAGACTTTAAAGCAGCTGCCAATTCAGGGCTGAGAAGTCTTCTCTCAACAGCTTCTTGTATAGTCACTCTTTGATCATTAAATATGTCAACAATTCCTCCATTCAATACCTGATGAGATGCAATAATTCTGGCCATGTCTTCATCCATCAGTTTCTGTTCCAAAGCTGATGCTAATGTAAGTCTTTTGCCTGTGGCTGTATCTATGATTCCACCAGTGTTTGCCTGAGTTTCCAAAATCTTCAGTGTAGATGGAATGTCTACTTTTCCAAGCTGAATTGCTTCAGACAATGTAAGTACCCTGTCGCTCATCCCATCTTTAATGTCTGAGAAGGGAATTACTTCTAGGTATCTCAATCCAGATTCAATATCAATCTTACATTTCTTTACCAAATCTGAGTAGGGAATAATTCTGCAATTTTCAGGATCTATAACCCCATGCATCATTCCTGAAGCTAGTACTGCCTTTTTAGTTAACAGTTCTTCTTTGTTAGGTTCTGCACAGGTCAATTGCTGGCCAGAAATGATATCCACAAGATTCTCATTTAAGGCCTGAATTTCTTGGATTTCTCTTTTCATCTCTGGGGTAACAAGATCTAATTTTATAGCTTCAGGGAGTGAAAGTGTTTCCTTTGTTTCAGGATGAAAAAACTGCTGGAGGTTTAAGTTCTCAACTTTTTTGAGTTGGTTGGCTAGATCTTCATCAATCAAGTTGTGTTTAAAAGCATTATCAACAGAAAGTCTCATTCCAGATATATGGTGAATGATACCTCCATCAACTAGCTGTTTAGTCAAGAAACAAATGGCTTCCTCTCTCTCCAAAAGACCTCTGTCAATGGCTTGTACAACTGTTAAAAGGGCTTTATTCTCAGGGTCCACAAGTCCTGTTGTTTCCATTTGTAGACCAATCAATCTCTCTCTAACTGTTTTGTCAGCATCTCTGCCTTTGGAAGCCTTCTCCAGATTTATAAGGTCTGTCTGCTCAGCATTGTCCACCAAACCAAGATTTGAGGCCAAAGTAACTGAAAGTTTTTTGCCTCGTTTCAGGTCAACAATTCCACCAGTTAACACCTGTCCCTCTAAAATTCTGGTGGCTGTTTCCTTGTGAAGAAGTCCAACTGCCACTGCATCATTAACAGAGCATAGTGTGTGAGTACGGGGGTCTAAGACACCACTTATAGCTTTATCTGCATTGAGAACATTATGTAATAATGTCTCGTCCATCAGACCTTCATCAATAACTTCTTCAGTTGTCAAAGACTCAGAGGTCTGAGAGTCAAAGAACCCCCGAAACATGTTCAGTTTTTCCATAAGTTTCACAGCAGTGTGGCTAGGCACAATACCTTGCGCTATTGCTTCACTTAGTAAAAGTTTCTGACCTGTTCCTTCATGAAGTATACCACCATCTAGAAGCTGTGCAGACAATACATTTAAGGGAGCTTCTTTAAGCAACTCAGGATGATTCCATGAAAAGGAAGTCTCAATATCATGATCTTCTGTGTCAGTCTTTTGTATTATCACCATATCACCATCTGCAACTCTTTGGCCTTCTTGGCTTTGTTTACAGCCATCCTTAGCTAAAAGCATTTCACTTAACACCTTTTCTTTGTCCAAAGAATGAATATTCACATCACTTTCTGACTTAAATCCTAATTTTAAACCAAGTGACTTCTCTGCCTGAACTTGTGACTTTTTCCTTTGGGATTTAATGAGAGGCCTTTTAGTTTCACTTGGAATATGTTCAGTCTTATGAGACTTTGCTTGTTCTTTCTGACTTGTAAAGGAAGTCTTTCTGGGAGCTTGCCATTTTCCCTTTGTTGTTTCAACAGAAAAAACATCTTTGTCAACCACCAACGGCCCACCTTCAGTTTCCTTAGGAGGTATCACCAGGAGTTCTCTGCTGGCATTTTCTCTAGTAGAAGTTTCTGTTTGGTCTTCATTTTTAGTATTTAACAACTGCCTTTGTAACTCTGAGTTGACTTTATTTATGACCTTCAAAGAGTCAACATTTCCAGTAACCACTTTTTGTTCTCCTATAGACAGATCCTTTTCAGGGTTCTCTAAAGAAGAATATTTTATTCCTACAACAGTCTTTTTGTCTTTTGCTTCAGCGCAATCTTCTTGATGGGGATATTCTTTGTTCTGAGAAGAAAACTGGAATCTCACAGTGAGCTTATCATTGAAAGTTTCTGTGATGTTCTCACTAGCTGATTCTTGAAATTTCTTAGGATTGTCTAGTCTATAATGTCCAATTTCAAGCACTTCTGAAGGACTTGCTTGATATTCATCTCTGGATGTAAGGATCTCCATCAGTTCTTGATCTAACAGAAGCACCCTCTGTCCATTGTGCACATTAATATAGCTATGAGTCATCAGTTGAAATAACAACTTATCTCCATGGTTTGATATGTCCTCAGTTTGGCCCTTGTTGCACAGAAGTGCTGCTGTTCCAGAAGTAGTACCTGATGTTTTTCTCTCTGAAAAGTCTGCTAATTGCATGTGGGGCATCACATCAGGGATACAAATTAATTTTAAGCTGTTGGCAAGATCTTTGTCCAAAATACTAGTTTCTATTGCTTTGTTCCAGGAGCAAATCTCTGTGGTTTCTGGTAAAAAAAGAGCTTCAATATGCTCTCGGTTTCTAAGGATTTTGCATGCTAGTTCAGTAGACACAATACCTTGTTCTAGAGCATCTGTAATTGCAAGAATCTCTCCAGATTCAGGCCATAGGAACCCCATGAATGACCAGAGGGATTCCAATATCACAAGGGCAATCTTAGCAGTTACTAGATCATTGCTTACTGCTTCATCTATTGTTATCCTACGCCCTGTGACAGTGTCAATGATGCCTCCAGTCTGAAGCTGCCTTATGAGAATAGCACAGGCCATATCTTGGTCAATCAAATTATGTCTTACAGCCTCTTCTACTGTAAGTCTGTGTCCTGTTCTTGGATCTACAATGCCACCTGCAAAAAGCTGAGCTTCAAGCAGCCGGATAGTGACTTGCCTATCTATTAGCCCTTCTTGAACAGCACGAAAAATGTTAACCTTCTGGTCTGATTTCAAGCTCACCATTCCTCCTGCCAACTGCTTGACAGGCAATAATTTCAATCCCGATTCCTGGTGAACAATACATCTTTGCATCAGATCCAGTAAACCTATTTTCTCAGCTGTGTTGGGGTCTATCAAATTCCTGGATGATCTCAGGTGAGACTCTAATGCTGAATGAAGCCCAGCAGAAATGAGGCCTTGATGAAAAGCTTCCTCCAGGTTAATACAGTTCTCATTGGGGAAAACTTTGAAACCACCAGTTGCCAGGTGAACTTCTAAGACTTTCAGTCCAAATCTCTCACTGATTATTCTCTTTTCAATTGCTTCTACCACAGAAAGGGGACCTTTGTTTGCAGTAAGCCTGCTTACTAAGGACAGGGTATCCTGTAGCTCCCAGAGACGCTGGTACATAGGAGGATTAATGAGGTTTCTGGCAAGGCCCTCCTCCAAAGAGAGTTCTTCACTAGTCTCAGGAGCAATGAGACCAGACATGATAACCTGGGATTCCAGAAGCATAAGGCCTGTATCTTGGTCAATGAGGCCCTTTTGCATGGCTCTGAAGATGGGAAACATCTCCACTGTGCCTAGGTCAATCACCCCAGCAACTGCTCTGAAACCCTAAAAGAAAAAAGGAAAAAGAAAACTAAGTCAGAACCAATGGCAAAGAATAATTATTGAAAGGAATCATTCAACAAACTAATGTGTATAAAATTCTGACCACAGAAAAACTCAGCCCTGATAAGTCTCAACATGTAGGAAATATTGTGAAGCCAACCTGGTAGTGTTAATGAAAAAAAAATTGTAAACTGCAGAATATTTAGTAGGGCCCAAAATTCATAGATTATTTGAAGGATGATGGATGGCATTTAGCATATCTGAGTGACAAGCTCTACAAAGTGGCAAGCAGTAAATGTAAAGGACAGTTATTTCTAAGACTAAATCATTACAAAGGGTTTTAAAAACACCTACCAGTTCGGAGAAAGTAAAAAAAAATCAACCTCATATAGCAACTTCTCAGTGTTGAAACCCATGCAGAAGACTCTGGAAGAAGCACGTCTCTGCTGATGGGTACAGCAGGAGTGGTCCACAGCATGAGAGATTTAAACAGCCCAACAGCCACAAAATAGTTATGCATCCTAAGAATAGGCTTGTGTATACACCCAAGCAACTGGGACATTTACAATCATTGTGGCCAATGCTAGCTTTACAACAATGGATCTAAGTTAAATTTTCCAATCTGAATTATATTTATTCTAGGACTTGGAAATAGCAAGATAAGAAGGAACAAGTTGGGTGCTAGTAGCTCATGTTTGTAAGCTTAGCTACTTAGGAATCTGAGATCTAAGGATTATAGTTCAAAGCCAGGCTGAGCAGGCAAATCCATGAGAATCTTATTTCCAAGTCACCACTAAAGACCCTGAAGTGGTAGAGCAGTAACCTTGAGTAGAAAAAGCTCAGGTATAGTGCCCAAAGCCCTGATCAAGCCCCAAGAAAGAAAGAAGGAAAGAAAGAAAAAGAAAGAAAGAAAGAAAGAGAGAGGGGGAGGGAGGGAGGGAGGGAGTAAGGGAGGGAGGGAGGGAGGGAAGGAGGGAGGGAGGGAGGGAGGGAGACAAGGGAGAGAGAGGAGGGAGGGAGGGAGAGAGGGAGAGAGGGAGGGAGAGAGAAAGAAAGAAAGAAAGAAAGAAAGAAAGAAAGAAAGAAAGAAAGAAAGAAAGAAAGAAAGAAAGAAAGAAAGAAAGAAAGAGAAAAAGAAAAAAAGAAAGAAGGGAGGGACGGAGGGAGGGAAGGAAGGAAGGAGGGAAGGAAAGAAGGAAGGGAAAGGAAGGAAGGAAGGAGGGAAGGAGGGAAGAAAGAGAAGAGAGAGAGAGAAGAAAGAGAAAGAGACAGAAAGAGGGAGAGAAGGAGGGAAAGAGGAAGGAAGGAAGGAAGGAAAAAGAAAGGGGAATACTCTAGGGACCAGACTCTTGCCTCAGGAATCACTGGTAACTTTCCTTCTGATCTAGGCTTGAATGGGTAGAATAGTAACAATGATGATGACAACCACTTATTAGGTTTATTTACCACTGACAATCCTCAAAATGATCCTAATAGCTGTTTTGAACTTTACAACTTTGGGGGACGGGGGGGGGGGAGGATATGAAGGGACAGGAAGGGGAAATAAAGCAGGAGGCTACAACACTTGGTAAGAAATGTGCTCATTATCTTACCCACATAATTGTAACCCCTCTGTACAGTATTTTCACAAAAAATAATAATAGATAACAAAAAATAGCTGTTTTAATCTTAGTTTATAAGTAAGAAAATAAGCCACAGAGAGGGTAGTTAACTTATCCAATGTCAAAATACTAGTGAGTTCCAAAAATAAATCAAGTCTATATTTTAAATCTTACATTATAAATTGCCTGTTCAATTGGCTCCAGTATTATTAAAACAAACATACAAACAAAAAAACAAGCCAAGTTACATTTTACACAAGTTAGGCCCTAAGGTTGCTGAATAAGTCAAACCTCACACATTGTCAAAATCACCTTTGTACATCCTAGAAACAACTTCTAAAGAGTTCTCATTTTGAAGCCTGTTATCACAGAAAGATGTTGTTTAGATTTTAAATAATTTAAGAGCTTAACCAGTTAAAACACTACTACTTTCACAATTTTTCAGCTCTTCTTGTCCATATTCATTATCTTCATTTCCTTCCATCCTCTCTTTAGTCAGTGTTGCTTTCTAGTCCTTATTAAACTCTTTATAACTTATCCATGGATACCCTTGTTGAAGCAATTGCCTATCACCTTCTTGTCTTGTAAGCAATGAATTTCATTTCTATGTCAATGAGAAATAAACCCCACAAAAGCCTACTTTATCCATTCAGTGTAAAAGACAGTGCCTGTAGTACAATGAACATGGGGTGAATTAATGGATAAGTAGAAAGAAAGCCCTTAAATCATTAAGCCAGATTTTTTTAATGTATGCTCAAGATTTTAAACCTGATGACTGTACACTGGAAGAAAGCAAGATAACAAATGAGGGAACAGTAGAACTGGCTCACTTCTTTCACTGAAGGAGCTCAATTAATGGAATAATTGGTAGGCTTTGCCACACTAAGTAAAATACTATTTGCTATATTCCCCTCATCTTGTTTTCTAACCCAGACTATAGGATTCAATTTGTGCAAGTTAAACATGTACCAATCTACTATGTCTCTTCTACAGAGAAACTGAAAAAAGTTCATGGACTTGAGACATCTGAAAATTCCTTTTAGAAAAATCCATGTAAGGCCTATTTAGCAGCAAACAAAAGGAAATCTTATGTTAAGAACTTTAAATTTCTTCTATAAGATTCACTGAGCCTCAGAAACGCTGACATTGAACACAGATGTGGAGTCTAGCCAAACAGAAAAGACTACACAGATCCTTCCAACATCATCATAACTGGAGGACAGGCAGACAGCACTAAACTGGGAAGTAATCCAGAAAAAAAAAAATCCATTTCAGCCCTACCAAACATGGACATTGTGACCTAAACAAGCATTAAAAGACAGAGGAAAAAGAAGGAAAACATAAAAGGCTTCTACTTACCAGAGTTGCAGGGCACGCCTCGGGTAGATAAGAGATAGAGCCTTATGGAGCAGCTCAGCCGTATCACACACACAGTGTAAGCTTGGTGTTAGCGTCCAGCATGCGACTGTTTTGTTTTTTGTATTTTGTTTTTGTTTTTGTTTTTTTTTTGCAAAAAAGAACCCCAAACAGGTCGTCCTCTTTTCCCTTTGTGCATTTGTGCTTAAACTCCAAAGGGTTAGTGAAACTTGTAAGCAAGGATGTCAGTTAATCAGAACAATACTTCACATGAAACACACACAGTACAGGGACACATCATGCTCAATGTAGTGGTGCTCAGCAGCTTGTCTTTATTCTCCAGCCCCCGCCCCAATTTTTTTTTTAAACTTTCAAAATGAGAACTGAATGTTCTCAGCAAGCAATTGTTAAAACTTTTCATATACTCCCTTATATGGTGAAGCAACAAGCCATTAGAAGTGGGTTACTTTATATAGATAATGCTACATCAGCATATTCTTTTTGGAATACCCCATCAAATCAGGGCTGGTCTGTCTTTACAACTCTAGCTCCTGGTGCATAAATTTATATCCAAGGACCAAAAGTCAAGGTTTATTTTGTCTGAGCTTTATTTTAAACATCATTTGAATCTAATTTGATTGCCACATGAACTCAAGTTTTGTTCTTCCCCACAAATTGGCCATTGCTTCACAACATAGGAAATAAGCAGGCAAACACACACATATATATGTATATATCCCATAGACACATGTATATATTATGGTAAGTGTACACACACATAAATATTCAGGAAGTACTTAGGACAACCAACAACAAACTACAACAACTTTTATATGGTCCAGGAAATAACATGGAGTGGAACTGGTAAAGCTGTCATGTGATGGGATGACCATGAGTAGGGGAACCAGTGTCTCAGTCAGTGAACTTCATCTACCACTTTGCTTTGAAATGGCATTCATTTCTCACTCTTCATTGTAGAGAAGGAAAGGTTCACAGCTTTTCCTTCCCAATATCCATAACTCTTCGTTAACAACTTTGGGGTGAGAAAGCCACAAAGGAGTAATCTTACTGCCCTGTGATCAGATATAATACAAATTTATGTTCTCTTGGACTGCTTTCAGCAACAAAATGATAAAAGACAGAAAAAAGGTCCAAAGGTTTGTCCTTTGGTGTTTTAACTGACTAATACATCATGGAACCCCAGTTAAGATACACAAGACAAATGGTTGCTAAGGTGAAGTTAAAAATTAAGTCACGTGGGTCATGGAAAGCTAGTGATTGTGACTCTCAATCAGCAACATTGTTTTCACACACTCAGAGAAGGTATCCTCCCAACATTGGAAGACAAAAACTAAAAATACCTTTTGTTCTGTCTGCTGAGCCAACTGGCTCTGGAGCTGTTGGAGCTGGTTTGCTGAACCATCACAAAGATCATGGTAAGCCTTGTTCAGGGCATTCAATTGCTCAGAAATCTGCTCCTTCTCTTTTTCTGAGAGTCTAGAAGATGAATCATTAAAGATGATTTAAAAAATTAATTGTAGCTGGGTGCCAGTGCCTCACACCTGTAATTCTAGCTACTCAGGAGCCTGAGATCTGAGGATCATGGTTCAAAGCCAGCCCAGGCAGGAAAGTCCACAATTGTGATCCTCAGATCTCAGCCTCCTGAGTACCTAGGATTACAGGCTTGAGCCATGGGCACCTGGCAGCTATTCTTATTTTAAAATAAAATGTTTTGAAAAGATTATAACAAAGTCTCATTTATCCATCACCCATCTATTGAGCTTTACCAATTTTAGGGAGAGGTAGAAAGACAACTGGGTTTAAACTCAGGACCTTAACTTAAGGTATGTATACAGTCCTTTTTGCTTTAGTTATTTTTCAGACAAGATCTTGCCAACATCAACCCATGATTCTCCTACTTATCCAACCTGTAGAGCTGAAATTACAATTGTCAACATCCACATGCATTCATTAACATGGGGGTTCACAGCATCAAACTGCAATCCTCCTGATCTCTACCTCCAGAGTAGCTTGGAATTACAGATATGCACTATCATGCCTGGCATATTAATTTTTAGTCTTTAAAACAATTTTTAAGACAGGATTTACTACATAGCACAGCTGGCCTTGAATTTGCAACTCTTTCCTTCTGCCATAGCCTCTTACACACTGAGATTACAGGTAGGCATCAGCTTAAATTATAATATTTAACTGTATTTTCTATAGGTTTTTTACTAAGAAATAGATACTATGCATGTAATTGAAGCTCACTATGTATTTTGTATAAAGTCCACTCATTTTTGTATCTTCCCAAAGGTAATCACCTCCTAGATCTGTTGGTTCCTGCAACTTGCCATTTTTTAATTTTTAATTCTGCATTATTACCATGAATGAAGTATATAAGTTCATATTAGATCTATCCATCAATTCAATGGGATTCCTAAGCTTTTCTTGATTTTTTTTTCTTTTTTTTTCTTTTTGAGGGGTTAGTTGTAGGGTTTGAACTTTGGGCCTAGGCACTGTCTCTGAGTTCTCTTGCTCAAGACTAGCACTCTACCACTTGCAGCTACAGCATCACTTCTGGTTTTCTGGTGGTTAGTTGGAGACAATCTCACAGACTTTCCCTCCTGGGCTGGCTTTAAATCAGAATCCTCAGATCTCACAGGTGTAAGCCACTGTTGCCAGGCTCCTTTCTCTTTTTCTTGGCCAGTTGTGGGACTTGAACTCAGGGCTTGAGCGCTGTCCCTAACCTTTTTGTGCTGAAGCCTAGTGCTCTACCACTTGAGCTACAGTGCTACTCCCAGCCTTTTCTGAATAGAGATAAGAGATAAGAGTTAGAGATAAGAGTGTTACAGACTCTTCTGCCTGGGCTGGCTCTGAACCAGGACCCTCAGATATCAGCCTCCTGAGTAGCTAAGGATTACAGGTGTGAGCCACTGGTGCTCAACTCCAGCTCCTTTCTTGATTTAAAATTTTTTCTGTTAGTCTACCAGTCCTATTATCTTTAATTTCTAAAGAGTCTAGATCTCATAGTGCAGCCTCTTTGCTCTGTCCTCTCACTGATAAGACCCAGATCAGTCAAACCACTGAACCACTTTGCTCCTAGATTTCTAATGCTGCTAAGTATGCCCAACTGGGGGTTGGATCTATAACCTCAACTAGGCCTTGGTATTTCCTAACAATCTTTTTGGGAGTTCCCAGAGAAGCCCCTTTTCTTTCTGCCTCAACACCACTTTAATATTCAGTAAACACCTCTGCCTATTTGAAAGAGAAATTATAGACCATTGGACACCATTCTTCTCATATTCTGGCTTTCCTCCTGACAATATTATATTCATGTATGCCTTTCCTAATCCCCAACCCCTCATGCAGAAAAAACAAAACAAAACTATTCTAACTCTTAACGTTACACTTTCTATTAATGAATTTTAACATCCCACACACCTTCTGGAACCTTCCTTATTATCTTCTTCATTTTGTCCTTGAGACTCAGTCCATAAACAGTTAAATATTTGGACTAATGTAGTTAACATACTCTTAGTACATATTTGGTATTTCTACCCTGATGTCCGATAGGTTGGTTTCTTTGTTTTTTTGTTTTGTTTTTTGTAGGTTGGTTTTTTGTTTTGTCAGTCATGGGGCTTGAACTCAGGGCCTGGGCTCTTTCCGCTCAAGGCTAGCACTCTACTACTTTGAGCCAATGTCACTTCTGGGTTTTTTGAGTGGTTAATTGGAGATAAGTGTCTCATGGGGACTTTTCTGCCCAGTCTAACTTTGAACTGAGAGCCTCAGATCTCAGCCTTCTGAGTAGCTAGGATTACCGGCATGAGCCACTGGTGTCCTGCTCCCATAAGGTTTTCATACTTAGGTCTTCTCCTTCAACCTATGCCTTTACCTGTTTTCTATCTTGGTTAATCATACACCCTATCACCCAAGCCAAAAATCCTGAAGTTCTATCTGATGACTATCAGGTATCACCAAACCCATACTATCATCTTTACTGTCTCTTAAATCTTTGTCTCCCCATCTCCCACCAACATTTCTTGTCATTATCAAGATAGCCTCTTACTTATCTTCCGTCTAAGATACTCACCTCATTTGAACGCTTTTTCTAAATAGTCTAACAACCATAAACAAAACCTAATTAGGTTTAAAATTCCTCATAGCCAACAAGATAAAATGAACATTCTTCAGTATGTTATGAAACTGTATAAAACTCTTCATAATCTGGCTCTTCTTGCTCATATAAATTCTCCAGTCTGCATTCTCATCATCAACTTCAAATTTAGCTAGAAACAGTAGGTCTCCCAAATGTCTGACTTTTAATACTTACTTATGACCATGCTTGGCCAAGAAGATTTGTGAAGTTTTAATGGCCTCTGAAACTTGTTCCTTCTTGGTTGTCAGTTCTTCTGCCAGAACCTAGTAATAGAAAAAAGGAAAAGCTGCTAAACCCCAAAATAAAACAGTCAATTTTTTTTCATTTTTGGTGCAGTCCTGGGGCTTGAATTCAGGGTCTGGGTACTGGCCCTGAGCTTTTTTTGCTCAAAGCTAGTTCGCTACCATGTGAGCCACAGCTCCACTTGCAGCATTTTTGGTAGTTTAGTGGAGATGAGAGTCATATCTCAGTTGCTTGAGTAGCTAGGATGACAAGCATAAGCCACTGGCACCTAGCAAGGGTAAAACACTTTTTTTGGGGGGGGTCAGTCATGGGGCTTGAACTCTGGACCTGGGAGCTGTCCCTTAGCAATTCAGCTCAAGGCTAGCACTCTAACACTTGAGCCACAGCACCACTTCCAGTTTTCTGAATGGTTTACTGGAGACAAGAGTTTCTCGAACTTTTCCTGCCCAGGCTGGCGTTGAACCCCAATCCTCAGATCTCAGCCTCTTGAGTAGTTAGGATTACAGGCGTGAGCCATTGGCGCCTGGCTCAAACACTTTTTGAAATAATAATTATTTTTTGGTGTCAGTCCGGGGCTTGAACTCAGGGCCCAGGTGTTTTGCTCAAAGGTACCACTCTACAACTTAACCCACATCTCCACTTCTGGGTTTTTGATGTTTAATTGGAGATAAGAGTCTCAAACCATCTTGCCAGGCTGGCTTTGAGCCATGATCTTCAGATCTAAGCCTCCTGAGAAGCAAGGAATATAGGTATGAGCCACCAATACCAGGCTAAATTAAATTTTTTAAGTCTTAGGAAAAAGTTTTGTGCTGGTGGATAACAACTATAATTCTAGCTACTCAGGAGGCAAATATCTATAGAGGAACAAGGTTCTAAGTCAGCCCAGGCAGAAAAGCCCATGAGATGCTGTCTCCAAAATAACCAACAACAAAAAAAGCAAGGCTGTAGACAGGGCTCAAGTAGTAGAGTGCCGCCAAACAAACAAGCAGTGCCATCACAAGGCCCTGTCAAACCCTAGTACCTCCAAAACAAAAACATATACACTTACAACATCCCAGGAAAAAAACTACAGTGCCAATGCACTATTGCTAACTTAAAAGGTGAAAAACAACTTCTTAAGTCCTGGAAGTTAGCTTTTAATTAAGTAAAAAAGTTTATTACTACATAATCCCACATAGGCAGGATAGATACTTACCTGCTGTTCTAAAATAGCTTTTTCAATGTCTGTGGATTCTTTGGGGTGGGATGAAGCAATTTTTCCTTGTGTATTTCTTGCAAGGGTGGACACCCAACCCAAAAGTTCTTTAACTTTCTCCACATGTTCTTGTTTTTCCTCTTCTACCACTTTCTAAAATAAGATATAGAAAATCAGTACCCAAGTCAATGTCTCTTTAAACTGCCATGACTTTAGATTTCAAAACAGGCCTGAAAGTTACTGCCCTTTACATATAATATCTTACACATTTTTATAACTCTTAGATGTACAGATAAAGAGATTGAAGACAACAGATTACACAAGGCACATATGTTAGAAAGGAAGTCTTCCTAATTCAAAGAAGCAAAAAGTATGGTGGTTAATGTTTTTAACAGTGTTTCTATCAGCTGTTGATTATTTGGAAATTTACTTTACAAAGATATACAGGCCTTTTTTGGGTGGGGAGGGACAGGGTACAAGTCTGAAGCCTAAACTTGGCTTTTTTGTCATGGCTGGCCATCACTTGAGCCACCCCTCTAGTCTATGCTTTTCAAAGTTACAAAAAGACTAAATTTGTTTTTTTTTAAAACAACAAATTGAATAAAATCTGAAATGCATAATAAATATTCTTCTTTTTGTTGTTGTTGTTGTTGGTTGTAGGGCCTGAACTCTGGGCCTGGGCACTGTCCCTCAGCTCTTCAGCTCAAGACCACTGAGACACAGTGACACTGCCAGCCTTTTCTGCTTATGTGGTGCTGAGGAATCAAACCCAGGGCCTCATACATGCAAGGCAAGCACTCTACCACTGAACCACCTTCCCAGCCCTTAACAAATATTTTATTGAAGATCTCTGTTCACATACCTTTGTATGATAAAGGCATTTACAGTGGAAGTGATGGATGTCCAATAGTCAATCCTCATTATTCACAGATTATGTATTTATGAATTTGTCTATTTATTAAAATTGTTAACTCTAAAATCAGAGTATTTGTGGTCATTCCCAACAGAGCACAGAATAACAAAAAATCTCTGTACATGTTACCATGCGTGGTTTCAGCTGTCATACAATGAACCAGTATATTCTTCAGTCTACTTAGTGCTGTTTTTTTTTGTTTTTTGTTTTGTTTTTTTTTTGTCAGTCATGGACCTGAACTCTGGGCCTGGGTGCTGTCCCTCAGCTCTTCAGTTCAAGGCTAGAACTCTACCACTTGAGCTGCAGTGCCACTTCTGGCCTTTTCTGCTTATGTGGTGCTGAGGAATCGAACCCAGGGCCTCATGCAAGCAAGGCAAGCATGGTACACCCCTGAGCCACCTTCCCAGCCCCTAAGTGCTGTATTTTTAACATGGTAGTGATTTTGTTGCTGATTTGACTTTTCTTGTGTGTGTCTGTCTTAGGGTTTGAAGTCAGCCCTAATACTCGTGCTCAAGAGTAACATTTTACTACTTGAGCAAGAGCTCCAATTCTGGCTTTTGGGTGGTTAGCTGGAGCTAAGAATCTCATAGATTTTTCCTTTCTAAGCTGGCTTTGAACTGTGATTTTCAGATCTCAGCCTCTTGAGCTGCTAGAATTACAAGCATGAGCCACCAGTACCCAGCTCTGATTTCACTATCTAAAATGGCTCTTAAGCTTTTATAGTCCTAGAGTGCTATCCAGTGTTTATAAGCATAAGAAGGCTGTGATATGCCTTGTGGAGAAAACATTTTTTAATAAGTCTGAACAGACCTGAGTTACACTGGCCATGAATTCAATTTTGGTGAACCAATAATATATATTAAGCAAAGTATACTCAAACAAAAATACACATAAAACAAGGTTATATACTAATTTATTGGAGAACTATGACCAGAGACTTATAGGAAGTTAACCTTATATTTCCTTATAGGAGCACTAATTCAGTATTTGCTACATAGGAAGTTTCTAGAACATCAAAATGGAGGGCTGTGCAGGGAACTTTAATTTTGAAAGATGAGGCATGAGAACTGTGTCTGTGTGTGTTTTGCTGGCCTTATACATACTAGCCACATATTCTACCACTGGAACTAGACCTCAATCTGAGGATTTTTAACTGTACTTTCAAGATGATTTAGGACCCACCTCCTCTTCCTCTAACCGCCGGAGTGCATCACTGATGTATTTCACATGCTGAGTTGTTAAGGTCACCAGTGCTGTATAACGTGTTCTCAAGTCCATGAACTATAGTTCAAAAGAACAATTTATATCAATTTTCTGCCAGAAAAGTATATTTCAATAGTGGAAAATAAGAACATTTTTATGAAGTCACATATTCTACAAAAAGATGTCCTAAATCAAACTTACAAGTTTACACTTTTTTTTTATTTTTTATTTTATTTTATTTTTTGGGGGGGGTCTGGTCGTGGGGCCTGAACTCTGGGCCTGGGCGCTGTCCCTCAGCTCTTCAGCTCAAGGCTAGTGCTCTACCACTTGAGCCACAGCACCACTTCCGGCTTTTCTCTTTTTGCTTATGTGGTACTGAGGAATTGAACCCAGGGCCTCAGGCATGCAAGGCAAGCGCTCTACTGCTGAGCCACCTTCCCAGCCCTACACTTTTTTTTAAAGAGAAGACAATGGCACTCTCTTACCTTTTCCATTCTCTTACCTCTTGTGTGATGGCATCTGAAGAGGAAAGCATGCGACGGCGCTTGCTAGGGGATTTCTGCTGTGATTCCACAAAGGCCCTGTATGTCATTAGTTGCAATTCATAGTCCTAAGAAAGAAAGAGATTTCTTTGCTTTTACGTAGGGTTTTATAGCTCGTAGAATCACACCATTTTATTGCTAAAATGTAATTTGGTGTTTACTCAGTTTAGAGGTTAGCTGAGCTTCCTATAAAGGACCAGGAAGAAAATACTGGGCAACTATCAGAACTTCTATCATTGTAAGTGAATCAGCCAAATCAATATGTAAATGAAAGCATGACTGTATTACAATAAAATTTTATTTACAGACACTGAACATTGAAGTTCATATCCTTTAAATATATCATCATTTATTTTTCTTCTTTTGATTTTTTTTCAACCATTCTCACAGGCCATACTTAGTTTACAATTTGTGACTTGCTAACCAATTTTTTTCATTCTATTAATGAGGAGGGGAAGTGAATTTTCCTGATTAACTCAGAAGGCAAACTACATTAGACTCTTCTAATCCCTACCAATAGTTTTCTCATTTTACTATGCTATTCCATGTTCCCTCTGCAACCCTGACAAAGCTGCCCTAGTCTAGGTTCTCTTTTACAAGGATGGGATCATTGCCTCATTTACTTTCATTGCTTTTAGTCTTTAAATAAACCTCTAGTTTATTCTTTATCCTGTCATCTGAGTAGCTTTTGTAAAACATGAAGATGACACATTATTCCTCTAATTAAAGATTTCTATGAAGAGAAGTAGAGTTCCTCCAAAAGCAACATGCATGCAAATCATCTGCGAGCCTTACTAAAATACAGAATCTGATTCAATAAATTTGAGAGTCTGCATTTCTGACAATTTCTCAGGTGATGCTAATGCCACGGGCTCAAATACACCACACATCATATTGAAGAGAAAAAGAGCCAAAGAGCCAAAGTTGCTGAATAGGGCATTTTATAGGTGAGTTACAACCTCCCTGCTCTTTCCCACAGACACCACCTCCTCCTTTTCCCTCCCCTCCAGATCCTTTAAGCTCCTTTTGGGATATGAGACAGTTACCTTCACAATAGTAGAATATTGCTGGGAAAATTTCTGACACTGGTCCAGCTTTGTCTGGTTTCTCTCAATTTCAGCAAATAGATCCTAAGAACCAAAACATCACATTATGGTCCTGATTATCATCACTGAAAAGTAAAGGATTTTCTGTGTTTTAAGGCAGCAGTTCTCAAACATCAGTGGTATCAGAATTACCAGAAAAGCTGGTTAAAACAGACTGCACTAGAGATTCTAATTCAGCAGGTCTTGAGTTAGGCCCAAGAACTTGAACTTCTAGCATCTTCTCAAGTGATGCTGATCCTGCTATCTGGGGATCAAACTTTGAGAAACATTTTACTTAATATTTCATGTATCACTTCATATAATCCTAACAAGGATTATAAGGCAGGTTAGATGAATAATAAGCCATGTCTGATATAGATAAGGAAATACAATATTGGATAACCAAAGTTTTAGAGCTAGTAATAGATATGTTAGCTAAGACTAGAATCCAGGCATTATAAACTCCAGACCTCAAATTCTTAACCACAATGCCTAAGAAAACAAAACAAAATGCTTTAAATGAAAGAATTTTCATCCGTCACAGTTTTCCCTAGATTTTCAAAACTCCAGGCCAATCCTAGTAAAATAAAATGTGACATTACCAAATAAAATAGAGATATTTAACCTGTCTGTTTAATGAATTCAATATGTAGTCATATAAATTCAGAACTGAAAGGGACCAAAAGTTCCCTTTAGCTTAAATGCTAAGCAGTATCCTGAGTCCATCTGTTTGAAACCTTCTAAGAACAAGGGAGATGTGTTGTTCTTTGGGGGAAGCTTCATTTGTTAGAACATCCTCCTCTCCTTTGATGAACTAACTTTTACCACCTGCTACAACCACACCTACCGTCTGCTGGCTGAGCTGCTCTGACAATACTCTGCTATCCTCTGCCTGGCCAGGTTTCATCATTTCCTGCTGAGCAGTGGTCTCCTCAATCCACTTGATGAGAGTTCCGTGGCAGGCTCGGTAATCTCCCAGAACTTCCTGGATGTTTTCAAGCTCAGATTGGCTAGAGGAGCAAAGGGAAATTGATATCACACATCCTAATACAGATACAAAAAAATAAATGAAGCAATTCCCACTACATCCAGGTCGCTAGCTGGGCTTGACCACCGGGGATGCAACTTCACTTACGAGAATAAGAACTACAAGGCTACACAACTTCTATACATGTATCCAGTGCCCTCAAAGTAAGTAGAAACTAGTACCATACAGCCCTGAAAATTCCCTTATGGACTATCATCCTATGATAATCCTTGTCAAGTTTTATACCTGGATTACCAAAAAGGCACTACTGGATGAACACTTACATCCTGATGACAGAGTCCTGTCAGAATACCATGTTTATGATTTAGGAATCAGTATAAATGTCTTAGGGCAGAAAATGGGGAAAAGTGAAAAATAATAATTACTATTCACTTCTGTTAGTCTAGTCAGCCTTGGGATAGATAGTAATTCAAGTACAGACAATCAATCCAAATTTATATGAATTGTATACTCTTGGCCCTGTATATTCCCTACCTATCTTAGCCCTGGAATGGTGCCATTTTCTCTACCATAATATACCTATCATCAGAAACAGGACCTCAAGTAACAAAAAACACTGCATTATTTAATGTGATAGAATTAAGAAATTCTGCAAAGCTGCATTATGAAAAATGGTTCATATCTGGATTCAAAGCCAGAGTAAGATCCAGAACCCAGGTTGTCCTGTAAGCAAGTATCTCTCAAGTCTTAATTATAGACAGCCACTGTGATATATGATTTAACTAGATAAGACTAGGGCACAGGAAAAGCATTGCCAATAGTACTTTTTCTGCTAATCTAAAAGCAACACTGGCTGGGTGTCAGTGGCTTGTATCAATAACCTTACTTATACAGAAGGCTGAGATCTGAGGATTGTGGTTTGAAACCAGCCTGGGCAGGAATGTCCAGGAGACTATTCTCCAGTTAACCACCAGGAAAGCAGGAAGTAGAGCTGTGGCTCAAGTGGTAGAGTGCCAGTCTTGAGTAAAAAAATCTAAAAGACAGTGTCCACCCTCTGAGTGAAAGCCCTAGTACTAGCACCAAAAAAAAAAAAAAAAAAAAAAAAAGCTGGAGCTGGGGATGTAGCCCAGTGGTAGAGTATATGTAAGTACTCAGATCAATCCTCAGGTTCAAAGCGTTAGGTTTGCCTTGGATGGTCCCAATTTTCTGTCATTCCTTGTTCAGAATTCACACTAGAGTTTAAATTTCAATACCTATAAATTCTTGTCTTAAAACATAAATGCACAGATAGAACTTTAAACTCTAGTTTTGCTTAAGCCTTAGAACCTAAACCTAACAGGAGAAAAGGTGGGATGTAATGGATGCTGGTAGTTCACACTTGTAATCCTATTTTCTTGAAGGCTGAGAATCAGACAGTAAGGGCTCCAAGTCAGCCCAGGCAGATACATTTTTGAGACACATTTTCAACCCATAGCTGGGTACATCTCAAGTTATGTGTTAGGCTGAGACTAGGATAATCAGTGTGGGCCAGGCTAGGCAGAAAGATCCACAAGAGTCTTGTTTCATGGAGGGAAGATGGACACAATGGTATGGGCTTGTTATCTCATTGGTGATGGGAAGCCTAAAACAGGTGAATTGCAACGCAGTTCCAATAATTATTTTATTCTAAAAAACCATGGCTGGAGATAGGGCCCAGAGGTTATAGAGAAAGTCTAGCAAGTACTAAGCCCTGAGTTCAAACTCCTAGTACTACCAAAAAAGAATAACTCACCGAGTTTCTAGCTGGGCAATAACACGATGCCATCGATCTTGCAGCTGGGCACCTTTTTCCTGACAGCGCTCTAAATCCAGGTTTCGCTCTGGTGTGAGGCAACTCATCTGCTCTGCCACTGCCTTGGCTTTGGTAATTTCCCCATCCAGGACAGAGAACACTGAATTCTTCTCTTTCACATCACTAAGCCAATGCTAAGAAATATAAGCATCATATCAGTTTGAATGATTTCCATGGTAAAAAGGAGTTAGTCTAAGGAGATAAGGACATTATCTAAGGTAGAGTTACACTATATCTATTAGGCTCTAGAAATATTTCTACTCATCATGGTCTCTGCTTTCCCGAGGCACACTAGGAAGCCAAGGGCAGGCACACCATATAGAAAAATGTGCAAAGAACTTGTGTTTGAAACCTGGTTTCACTATACATAACCTATGAAACTAAACTAAGTCACTTATCTAGTCTGAGTCTTGTTTTTCTCATTTTATAAGACAAAAATCTTTTCCCTGTTCACCCCAAAACTAACATCTAAGTGCTTTATAAACTTACATTATAGGCCTTTATTGTAGTCAATTAAATTATGATTTGATTGGTGACAAAAGGGAAGAATTAAGTGGAAACAGCCATTTCTATTTTTAGCTAGACATATTTGTCAGTCATTTCTTCTTTGACTACATATTAGAATATATCAAATATGATAATTTGCCCAGCTCAACCAAAATTACATTTCTCTGCTCTAAAGCAATGGACACAGTAAATCAATTTGCTAAGAAAGCAGAGTACAGCAACCAACCTGCAATGTGGACCGGTGGGACTCCAGAGCTGAGAGATCTGCTGGTACTGCTTCTTCTTGACTCAGCTTGATTTCATAGCCTTTGACCAAGAGTTCAGCATCTTGTATATTACGTACTATAATATCAATTGTCTTTAACCTGTGATGATAGAATCATCATTTTTCACTAATACACAAATTTAAAGATAGGTTACATACCTTGAGTATTATATACAAGTTTATAAAATTTAAGTGCCCTAACCAATTTTACCATTATTAGATGACAAGGCTTTGGTATAAACAAGAAAGTAGGGTATATATGCTGCTAAGTTATGCCAGTTCAGAATGAAGTTCTAAGTGACACTAGGATATGCACATATATGATAGACTTGTAGTACGAAGACATGAGACCAGAAATTCACTTGACATCCAAGTATCTAAGATCTATAATTCCTCAAGGTCATGAGTGGAGATAGGTGGGTATGAGGGACTCTGAAACACTAATATTTAATTCAGATAAAGTTTTTGAAACCTTTTTAGTCTCACTCCCTTTCTTAATGTCTTTGTTATTTTCAGAGGTATCTATTCAACAGAAATGAGGTAAAATAGTCCTAACACTGAAAATTTACTCCTAATCAGTATCACTGACATTTGTTCCTTATAGTCCAAATAAACACATTCCATGTTGTCAGGAACTAATGCCAAAATGTCTTACCATAGGTACATGCTCTTCTAGATCTGTGATCTTTTGAGAATATTCATGAAGATACTCTAGGGCCTTCCACTTCTTATTCCATTAGAAAACATTAACCCCTAAGCCCCCAAATCTTATCTCACTCACTTATTCAAATAGACAGTAGAGAGACCATAGACATGATCCATCTTCTCCACCAGCAGATTCAGCTCTGAGCGTAGAGTTGGGATGCTTGAACCAGATGGAGATTGATGGAGAAAGCTGTTGCATTTCATGGAAACAGCATCTAGCTCAGACTTGAGTTGCTGCAAATCTTCCTGGGTGTGCTGTCAGGAGCATAATGCACAACAAAGATGCAAACAAAATTGAACAAAGTTGTATGTGTGTGGGGGGGATCCTTATCTGAATAGTAAAATATTAGAAATCACTGAAATGCACACAGAATGGGTAAATAATCAAACTACAGCTTTTAGATTTTAATAAAAGATAAGGATAAGGCAAGTGGAGCATTTCTAAATGGAACAGAAAAGGATGACTGACCAAGAAGTACTAGTTGAGGTGGAATGTTAAATTGTAACCCCTCTGTAGTATATTTTGAAGTTCAAAAATTAAAAATACAATGAAATAAAATGTAAATTAACAGAAATAAATGAGACTAACAATATTTAAGATAAATAACAGTTATACTGAGAGGAAAAGGGAGCAAGAACACATATAAATATTCCTGAATATAATATCTGGACTACAGATGCATCTTTAGCTATAGGTAAAAAGAATTATAAGTAAGCATTATTCATACTGAGTAGACTATTTATAAAGTAGCATGAGTTAGCAATCCTCAAATTACTATATGTAAATATCAATACTGAACAATAAGTAAATATAAGTAACATAAAACAGATTTTTCAATCTTAGGGGAGTTACCAATATAGAAAAATACTAAAAAAAAATTGGTAAGGAACTACATGAATACAGATATAAATTTATGATTGTATGTGTGTATGCGTGCAAAAGAAAGATAGGTAGAAATGAGAGAAGGGAAGGAGAGGGAAAGAGAGAAGAGAAGAAGAGAACACTGATCTATGTGATGTTTACATGTGTATACATACATCTACACACATGCGTATATGACATACAAGCTTGCATATGTGTTCTGTCTTTGAGCATGCCTACAATGACACAACAGGAGGATATTTGGCATCTAAGTTGGGTTTCTAAATAACATTCGCTACCCAAGAGAAGCAGAAATAGCTAACTGCTGGGATGGGGCTGGCAAAGGCACAACAGATCTAGACCATCCTGTATACTCAAAAAGAAGTAAGTGCTCACCAAGTACGACAATGCATGTCTATCATCCCTATACTCAGGGGGCAGAAGCAGAAGGACAGAGAGTTCAAGACCAGCCTGGACAACACAGCAAGCTCAAGTCAGCTGGAGCTACATATTGAGCCTCAGTCAGAAAAAGCCAAGGGCTAAAGATAAAGCTCAGTGGTATAGCACTTGCTTAACACTTGCTTAGCATGCACAAGGACCTGGGTTCAATCTCCAGCATAATGATAAGGGTTCTCAAAGAATGTTAAAAAGCCACAGTAGCCAGGTGCTGGTAGCTCATGGTTGTAACCATAGCTACTCAGGAGGATATGATCTGAGGATTGCTGTTTGAAGCTAGCCCAGGCAAGAAAGTCCATGAAACTCATCTCCAATTAACCAACGAAAAACTGTTAGCAGGGGCTGGGAAATTGGCTTAGTGGCAGAGTGCTTGCCTAGCATGCCTGAGGCCCTGGGTTCGATTCCTCAGCACCACATAAGCAAAAAGAAAAAAGCCAGAAGTGGCGCTGTGGCTCAAATGGTAGAGCGCTAGCCTTGAGCTAAAGATCTGAGGGACAGCGCCCAGGCCCAGGGTTCAGGCCCCATGACCGGACCAAAACAAAAACAAAAAAAAGAAAAGAAAAGAAAAGTAAAGGCTGAAAGTGGCATTGTGGCTCAAGTGGTAGAGTGCTAACCTTGAGCAAAAAAAAAAAAAAAAAAAGCTTAGGACAGCACCTAGGCATTGAGTTCAAACCCCATGATCGAAAAAAAAAGAAAAAGCCATAGAGCCAGGTGCCAGTGGCTCATGCCTATAATCCTAGCTATTTAGGAGGCTACAATCAGAGAATTGAGGTTCTGAGCCAGCTGGGGCAGACACATTCAAGACTTTTATCTCTAATTTGCCAGCAAAAAGTGGGAAGTAGAGATGTGGCTCAAGTGGTAGAGCTCCAGCCATGAGTAAAATATCTTTGCAAGAGAGCAAGGCCCAGAGTTCAAGCCCCCTACTAGAAATAATATAAAAAATAAAAGGACATAGAAACAATTTGAAGGAGTCTTCTCATTATTATATTTGGAGATTTTTGATCCTCAAAATGTTGAAAACATGCTGGATGTGATAGCATACACCCATAGTCCTAGCAACTCAAAATTCTGAGACAGGAGGATCACTTAAACACAGAAACTTGAAAAGGGTAAGGAGGGGACAATGATAGTAACAAATTACCCACCACTGAATTAAAAATTATGAGAACATATTGATATTAATAAATACCAAAAAAAGAAGAGAAGGAGGGGGGGGGAATGTTATCACTTCCCTTTGAAGAAAATGGAAATATTTCACACGTAGAAGGAATAAGAGAATTAGAACATGGCTTTTTAATGTATGCTCATACAAAACAATTAATTTTTTTGGCAATTGTGGTATTTATTAGTAACTGATCAGTCAAAAAAGAAACAAGGATACTGAAACAATTTAGTGAAAATGTGATGAAAATATGGTTATACACATAGCTTCAAAGTGCCTCCCCATAAGATACACAGTAATTACAAAGGGAAAAATAGTAACAAGTAATGTAACTTAATGGCACCAGTAATGAGACAAATAGACCAATCAGCATCACATACATGAGGAAACCTCAATAAACACAAGAGCAAAATATTCTTTTTTTTTTTTTTCTTTTTTTTTTTTTGCCAGTCATGGTGCCTGAACCCTGGGCCTGAGCACTGTCCCTCAGCTCTTCAGCTCAAGGCTAGTGCTCTACCACTTGAGCCACAGCACCACTTCCAGCTTTTTCTGCTTATGTGGTGCTGAGGAATCGAACCCAGGGCCTCATGCATGCAAGGCAAGCACTCTACCACTGAGCCACCTTCCCAGCCCAAGAGCAAAATATTCTATATGTATTGAACAAAATAAATTGCCTGTGTTCTTTGAAAATGTTAAAGGCATGAAAGATAATGAAAAACTAAGAAACTGTTTCAAGGTAAAGAAGTCTAAAGAGAACACAGCAACTATATCCACATTGGACTGAATCCTAGACCAAAATTTTTCTTTTGGGAGGACAGAGAAACATAAAGATTAAAGGTTACTATTAGATCAACTGAAATTTTTTTTGTTTGTTTGTTTTCTTTTTTTGGGTCCGGTCGTGGGGCCTGAACTCTGGACCTGGGCGCTGTCCCTCAGCTCTTCAGCTCAAGGCTAGCACTCTACCACTTGAGCTATAGCGCCACTTCCGGCTTTTTTTTTTTTTGCTTATGTGGTGCCGGGGAATCGAACCCAGGGCCTCAGGCATGCAAGGCAAGCGCTCTACCACTGAGCAACCTTCCCAGCCCCCAACTGAAATTTTTATGAGGCCTGAGATTGGAAAGCAATACTTAATCAAATTTAATTTTATGATTGTAATTATTGTGTCCCGATTATGTAGATGACTATATTAAACCAGACAAACAGAAACTATGATGCTTAGAACTTACAAGATAAAAAGTATTATGTATACAGATACAGAAAAATGTAAAGCAAATGGAAAAAAATGTTAGTATTTAAAGATTATAAATGAAAAATGTATGAGAATAAAACTTTTCTAGATATCTGAAATTCAAAATGAAAATGTAAAGAAAAAAAAAGATGACATAGTGGCTTTCACTATGATCCTAGCTACTCAGAAAACTGAGATCAGGAAGATTGGGCTTCAGGCCAGCCCAAGCAAAAGTTTATGAGATTTTACCATAATGGAACTTGTGTGATGCTATGCCTGCACCTAAGCTATGGATACTGGCACAGCCAATATAAGACTATTAAAAATAACCAATGCAGCCGGGCAAAAGTGGCTCACACCTGTAATCCTCGAGAGGCTGAGATCTGAGGATCACAGTTCAAAGCCACCCAGGCAGGAAAGTCTATGAGACTCTTATCTCTAACTAACTACCCAAAAGCCAGAAGTAAAGCTGTGGCTCAAGTGGTAGAGTACTAGCCTTGAGCACAAAAACTCAGCGAAAGTGCCTAGGCCTGAGTTCAAGCCCCAGGACTCATATGTACCCATCATTTAACTGTCAAATCAACTCTATGATTTATATATTAGTATCATCATTTACCAAAATAAAAAAAGGAAACTAAAGATAAGAGAGTTAATTTGCTCAAAGTCACAGAGTGTAAATCAGAGCTCATACCAGAATCTGAATAGTTGATTCATTGAGTCATATGACTTAAGGTAACCATGCCACAGAAAGCAACACAAGCACAAAAAACAGAACAGATACAAAGCAATTTGAAAACACAAAGCCCAAATGGAAGAATGCTTAGAGTAATTTATCAATCTGTTGCCTTCTCAGATCCATAGGAAATGGAACAATTCAGCAATACACTTTCACCTGAAATATTGTTCGCCACATGTAGAAGACATTTAATAGGCCACCTAGAAGAATTCCTGAGTCTATTGCCTCTTAGGATCAATGTTTGTTTTGGATCCTATTAATTCTGAAAGTATTTACTCTGCCACCAATATCCACTATCTAATATTCTTCTTAGGGCTCACCTCTTGCTCTGAAATCTTCAATGCAATGTCTTGTCGGGCATCTTTGTCCATCTTAGAACTGGCTGGAGACTGAATTCGTTTGACTAGTCTCTGTTCACAATCTTCCAGGCGTAGCCGGATATTCTTTAGCTCTGAGATGTATATCTTGGCCACAGTCTCTTCTTTGTCCTCTGCAAATGCACAAACCCAGAAGACCACTAAGCTCCACATTAGAAATCCACCTTACACAGAGAGCACCACTGGTTCACCAGCTATCTCATGGTCTTATTGAGAGAACTTTATGCCTGACTCCAAAGTCTATACATTCTACCCTAATCTTTACAGATCTAAGCATTTTACATTCACACAAAAATGTGATAGATGATTATAAATATCTGAAATAAAGCTTTTACAATTTCATTTTGAGAATTCACCTCTACTAAGATTCTCTCTACCTCAAGGTGATGTTACTTTATAGTCTATATGAAAGTCTAGCAGTACCCTTCCATCATTCTCCCTCCCTCTTGCTAACACACACACACACACACACACACACACACACACACACACACACACACACACACACACACACACACACACACACACACACACACACACACACACACACACACACACACACACACACACACACACACACACACACACACACACACCATTCTCCATGGATTTCATCAGGTGCTGGAAGTGGGCTTTACAAGCTTCCACCTCCTCTTCTAAGCGCAAGCGATCTGCCACTGAGAAGAGTGCAGAATCACGACTGTCCTGCAAGAAGTCTTCATAATGGGTCTGGAGGTTCTTCATAACCTGGTGGCATTCCCCTGATGCTGAAGAGCGAAGCTAGAGAAAAGCCAGAAGAAATTTCAAAGAAATGTGAACATAATACCATAATTAATTAACCATACATAATGGCTCAATCTAATACACGTGTAAAACAGTGAATAAATCATGCCAGGCACTGGTAGCTCACGCCTGTAATCCTAGCTATTCAGGGGGCTGAGATCTAAGGATCATGGTTCAAAGCCAGTCCAGGTAGGAAAGTCTGTGAGACTTTTTTTTGGGGGGGAGGGGGGCGGATCCGGTTGTGGGGCCTGAACTCTGGGTCTGGGCGCTGTCCCTCAGCTCTTCAGCTCAAGGCTAGCACTCTACCACTTGAGCCACAGCACCACTTCTGGCTTTTTTCTTTTTGCTTATGTGGTGCTGAAGAATCGAACCCAGGGCCTCAAGCATGCAAGGCAAGCACTTTACCACTGAGCCACCTTCCCAGCCTATCTGTGAGACTTTTATCTCCAATTAACCACCAGAAAGCCAGAAATGGCGCTGTGGCTCAATTGGTAGAATGCTGAAGAACTCAGGGACAGTGCCCAGGTCCAGAGTTCAAGCCCCACAAACGACAAAAAAAAAATAATCATAAATCAAACCTTGATTTCAAAAAACAAAACTTATCCATATAACCAACATTATCAGCAACCAGAAGCATCCTTTGTACTTCACTGGACTTCCCGCCCTCCCTGCCCCCCAGACAGGGTCTTACTATGCATCCAGACTATCTTTGAACTCATGATGCTCATGAGCAATGGGATTACAGCGATGCAGGAGCCCAGCCTGGCATAACTTGTTTTTGTTTTTGCTGGGCCTGAGGCTTGAACTCTTGGCCTGGGCACTGTCCCTGAGCTCCTTTTGCTAAGTCTAACACTCTACCATTTGAGCCACAGCACACTTCTGGCTTTTTCTGTGACTTAATTGGTGAAAAGAGTCTCATAGACTTTCCAGCCCAGGCTGGCTTTGAACTGCAATCCTCAGATTTCAGCCTCTTGAGAGTAGCTAGGATTATAGGTGTGAGCCACCAGCACATTGCTTGATATAACTTTTTTTTTTCTTTTTCTTTTGCCAGTCCTGGGGCTTGAACTCATTGAACTCAGGGTCTGGGTGGTATCCCTGAGCATTTTTGCTCAAGGCTAGCACTCTACCACTTAGAGCCACAGCACCACTTCTACCCTTTTCTGTTTCTGTGCTACTGAGGAATCGAACCCAGGACTTCATGAATGCATGCTAGGCAAGCACTCGACCACTAAGCCACATTCCCAGCCCCTTGATATAACTCTTGCTGATTGTTAGTTGAGGACTCTTCATCTACTATATACTCTTATAATGTTCTCTTTGCCAAAAATGTTACTACTTATTTCTGTTACAATTTTCCTTAACCACTCAAGCTGCTAATTCTAGATGCTAAGAATCTCAAGTTCCTAATCCTGAAACAATATCCCTAAGATCACTTTACTTACTCCATCTGGCCTGGGAGAAATTTTAGTAATGAAAAAAGCTCCTTCTGAAAAAGCTTTCCAACAGGATATAAGTCTGAGGTCATAATTTCACACATACCTTTTCTAGGTTCCAGGTTTGTGCAAGGTCAAGATCCTTTCTCAAATAGTTCCAGGAGATAAGGCTTTTGGTGTTAACATGCAGTTGATGCCAAAGAGCCATCACTTTCTGGTATGACTGTTCCACCCTAGAAAAAATAGAGAATCTAGCTAGAGCTTTTGTGAGACTGGAGCTTTGCAGTAAAGACATTTTAGGGAAAAACAGCTACTTAGCAGAACTATGCTCCTATGCTAACCAAGAGAAAAGCAACAAGTTCTGACAGCACAGGAATCTTCAGAACTGAGACCTTCAATTTGGATTTGCTTTGGTATTATGTATATTATGCTATTACATATTTAGCAATTTCAAAAATGTTACCTGAATGCAGAAGAATTACAAAAAAGAAGAAATAAAGCTTGGTGCTGCTGGGATGCCTATAATCCTAGCTACTCAGGAGGCTGAGATCTGAAGATTATACAGCCCAGGCAGTAAAGTCCATGAGGCTCTTATCTCTAATTAACTAACAAAAGCTGGAATTGGAACTGTGACTCAAGTGTTAGAGTGCTAGCCTAAGTGGTAGTTCTCAGGCTCTGAGTTCTAGCCCCAGGACTAGTATACAAGAAGAAGAGGAAAGAAAGGAAGGAAGGAAGGAAGACAGGAAGTATGGAAGGAAGGAAGGCAGGGACTAGAGAAGAAATAAGCTAACAAAAAAATAACCTGGAAGAAAAGGATAGATATAATGACTCTATTTGGATTGTTGAAAAATGATATTGAGGCTTAAAAATTAATTTGCTGTGCTCTATATAGCTAGAAAAATGCTAAAATGCATATGGGTAATTAGTATCTTAAGAAGTGCATTGGATCAGGGCTTGAGAAAATTGTTTTCCTATGCATTTCATGCCTGATTTAATGTGAATGTCTAGAAGTTCTGTAAACACAAACAACTAAGTTATATTAATTCCTTAATGAAAAGAAAATACGAGATATACATAAGATGGAAGGCTAGGAGTCAGGAAATCAATTAAATAAGAGACATTAAACCCATTAATTTTTCCTTACTCCAAAAATTCCACTGAAATTTTAGTAAAATTGAAATGAAAGTCGAAGAAATCTCAAAAGAATAAAAAATGCAAATAAAAAGTTTAAAAAAATGCACTAGAGAATCAGCTTGGGAAGCCCAATGTTTGCTAACATTTTATCCATGAAAGCAATGATAGAATAGGGTGGTGTGAGGAGGTATGAATGATTAAAATAATTTAAGAGATAAATTAAGAAAAATTTCCCAAGCTCTGAGCAAAGTTTTCAGTTTATGTTCATTCACACAGAGGAGTCTACAGGAGTTTTCAGCTGAGTTCAGTGGCTCAAGCCTATAATCCTAGCTTCTTGGGAAATAAAGTCTGGGGATCACAGTTTTTGAGGCAAAAAGAAGTTTCAGAGACTTCATCTCAACTAATGGCTGGGTACAGTGGCATGTACCAAGCTACAAGAGAAGTACAGTGTTTGGGCACAGTGGCACATATCTCTCACTCCAGTGACATGGGGAAGCACAGGTAGAATTGCGGCCAGACCAGTCCTAGCATAAATTGAGACCCTATCTTGAAAATTACCAATGCAAAAAGGAGATGGTGATGTGGCTCAAGTGCTAGAGTAGTTGATTAGCAAGTGAAGCCTTGAGTTCAATCCCCAGTAAATATAGGAGTCTTTCAGAGAATATTTTATTCAGAAGGTGGGAGTAGCAGACTTTCACATGATGAAAATATAAGTGGGGCTATGAATTTTTCATGATCAGTAATGATATTCACTATAAACAGTAAATTTTACTATTAAATAATTTTTTGGGGGGGTTGGTTGTGGGGCTTGAACTCTGGGCCTGGGCACCGTCCCTGTGCTCTTCAGCTTAATGCGAGTGCACTACCTTGAGCCACAGCACCGCTTCCAGTTTTCTAGTGGTTTATTAGAGATCAGAGTCTCACTGGCTTTTCTGCCGGGGCTAGCTTTGAACCGTGATCCTCAGATCTCAGCCTCCTGAGTAGCTAGGATTACAGATGTGAGCCACCAGCGCCCAGCCTATTATATAATTTTTAAAGGAGAAATAAAGAATGAAAATGGCATTACACATCTCAACAAAATTCCTAGAAGGTGTAAGACAATAAAGAACTTCCTTTAAGAATGAAAATTTCCAAGGGCTGGGAAGATGGCTCAGTGGTAGAGCGCTTGCCTTGCATGCATGAGGCCCTGAGTTTGATTCCCTAGCACCACATAAGCAAAAAGAAAAAAGCCGGAAGTGGCACTGTGGCTCAAGTGGTAGAGTGCTAGCCTTGAGCTGAAGAGCTGAGGGACAGTGCCCAGGCCCAGAGTTCAGGCCCCACGACTGGACCCCCCCCCCAAAAAAAAAATTTTTTTCCAAGAAAAATAGAGCTAATAATTATAAAAGAAGGACGTTTTCAGATATAGAAAGATTCAAAACCTTTCTTTCCCATGCAGTCTTTTCCAGTTAGCTTCTGAAAAATGTACTTAACCAAACCAGGCAGTAAACCAGTAAGTACACCTTGTAATTTAGGAGTCAGTCGGTCCAACATCAAAGAGGCAAAGTATATCCCAGATTACTGTGAAGTAAAATGCCAGAAGTAATACTGCATCAGGTCTAGAGAACAGGTATAGACTGGGAAAGGAGACAGAATAGGCCATAAGAGATGTTCCCAAAAGAAGATAAAACAACTGTAGTGTTTTGTTTTATTGAAGAAATATTTTCAGTAAAGGGGGAGAATTTGGAGATATATACTAATATGCATAGAAAAGTAAGCAAACAAAAAAGAAGTTAATGAAACCATTTGTTCATACACATATTTGCTAATCTACTAGTCACTATTGCATTCAATAAGCATTTATTGACTATCTACTGTGTACCATGAGTAGTTCTAGATGTTCCAGAGGTAAACAAAACAAAAATCTCAAACAGGAGAGAAGTCATAAATAAATATAATCCGCCACATGGCATTAAGTATTCTGAAAAAAAAAAGAAGGACAAAAAAGAAAGAGGAAGGCAGTGAACAGGGATGATAAAATGATCCAAATGAAGTGAGGGAATGAATTGTGTCATCATATGAAGGAAACAAGAAATGTAAAATTCTGTGGCAAGAAAATGCTTGCTGTATTTGAGAAGCAGGAACAACAGTAGAAGCAGCACAGTTAAGTATGAGCAAGGATAAGAGGTGAGATAGTGATGCTTCACAATGATCCCCTCAAGTACTAGGCTAGTTAGCTTTGTTTTATTATAAAACAAAGAATCAGTGTAACATAGCTACTTTTAGAAGAGGAAGAAAGGACAGGTACATGAGTCTGACTGTGGAAAATGTTATCTGTTAATTTCCTGTAGTAAGAAGGTAGTCAATGGAGAAAAGAAAGTAAAGAAAACAGAAATTAATATTTGCAAAATTGAAAAAAAATCACAAGAAAGCAGAAAAAAAATCTTATTTAGGAACTTGGAGTTAAAACTTGGAAAAATCTGCTGAAAGAGTTAAACATAGTTGACTAAATGAAGAAGAATTCTGGGTTAGAGGAGGTGACTGATAATTTTTATTTATTTATCTATCTATTTATTTAGAGAGACAGGGCCTTGCTTTATTAACTAGGCTAATCCCAAACTCTCACCCTCGAGTAATCCTCCCACTTCAGCCTCCAGAGTACTTGGGACTACAGTCTTGTGCCACTATGACCAGATACTTTAAAAAAAAAAAAAACTGGTACCTGGACCTCAACTCAGAGCCTTGCTGGAATCCCAGCTATAACGGAGGCATGGACAGTGAGATAATGGTCCAAGGTTGGCCTTGACCGATGAGAAAAATGAGAAACCCTATCCAAAGAATAACCAAAGGAAAAAGGTCTAGCGGTGTAGTTTAAGAGGTAGAGTGCTGTCTAATAAGTATAAGGCCCTGATTTCAGACCCAAGTATTGTATCTCCCCCAAAACACACACAAGTAAGCTGTTTATAATCAAGATTGTTTTTTCTTGGTGCTAGTACTGGGGCTTGAACTTAGGGCCTTCCACTTCTTAGCATTTTTGTTCAAGGCTGGCACTCTACCATTCTACTTCTGGCTTTTTGCTGGTTAATCAGAAGAGTTGCATAGACTTCTCTGCCCAAGCTGGCTTTATTCCTCAATTTTCAGATATCAGCCTCCTGAATTGCTAAGATTATAGGCCATAAGCCATTAACACTGGCAAAAACTCTTTCTTTTCCTTTGCTCAGGGCTCTACCACTTGAGCCACACCTTTAGATCTGCTTTTTGCTGTTTAATTGAAAATGGATTTGTCTTGGACTTTTATGCCTAAGCTGGCTTTGAATCTTGATCCCTCCATATCTTAGCTTTGTGAGTACCTAGGAGCCACCAGTACCTGGATAATAATCAAGGATTCTTTTATTTTTAATTTTTTGCCAATCCTACGGTTTGAACTCAGAGCCTGGGCACAGTCTCTGAGCTTCTTTTGCTAAAGGATAGCACTCTACCACTTAAGCCACAGCACCACTTCTGGCTTTTTTTTTTGTTGATATGGTATTGAAAAATCTAACCTAGGGCTTCATGCATGCTAAGCAAGCACTCTACCACTAAGCCACATTCTCATTTCAAGGATTCTTTTTTTTTTTTTTTTTTTTTGGGGGGGGGGTCCAGTCGTGGGGCCTGAACTCTGGGCCTGAGTGCTGTCCCTCAGCTCTTCAGCTCAAGGCTAACACTCTACCATTTGAGCCACAGCACCACTTCCACTTCCAGCTTTTTTCTTTTTGCTTATGTGGTGCTGGGGAATCGAACCCAGGGCCTCGTGCATGCAAGGCAAGCGCTCTACCACTGAGCCAACTTCCCAGCCCTCAAGGATTCTTTTAAAAAGAAATGTTACCATATACACTTCACTTGAACATAAGGATTTATTTAGGATCTCCTTAGCTGATAGTGGTATCTGTAGTAGGAAGTCTTTCTTAGATGAACCATTGTAGCTTGCTCTCTTTACAAGGAGGTCAAATGTGGATCTCTCACTATCAGTTTACCAGAGGCAAACAGTAGAGGTGCAGTGCTGAGCAGCAACTGAATAGTTACCTGCTGGCCATCTCCGTGGCATCCTTATTGGGTGGGGGGATAAGGAAGCAGACTGATGGCACCATCGCCTCATTTCCTGTGGGACTGATTACCTTCCATTTGGTTCGCTGAGAATTATCTTCCAGCACGCATTCATCATTCTTGCAAATAGTTATCTGAAGAGACAAAGTCACAGGTATTGCCAACAAAGAAACTAATAATCTGTTATTGCCTAGTACCTGATCCTAAGGTTATGAAATACTTAAGAAAAAAATCTGTGTTTGTGTAAATTCTTTGGCTTGAACCCTGGGTCTAGGTTTTGATCCTTAGCTTATTCACTCAAGGCTAGCCCAATTCCACTTGAGCCACAACTCCACTTCCTTTTTTTTTTTTTTTTGCTAGTTAATTGGAATCTCATGGACTTTCCTGCCTAAGCTGACTTTAAACCACTGTCCTCAGATCTTAGCCTCCTGAGTAGTCAGGATTACAGAAGTGAGCCACTGACATAAGACCAAAAAAATCTTGTGCTGTCTTTAATTTGGATTTTTTTATTTGTATGGAGTTTTCTTTTTTAAATTTAATTTTATTGTCAAGGTGATGTACAGAAGGGTTACAGTTATATACACAAGGTAATGAGTACATTTCTTGTCAAACCTATTACCCTTCCTTGGATATATATATATATATATATATATATATATAATATACATACATATATAAATGTATACATACACTCACATATAAATATATATATATATATATATATATATTTTTTTTTTTTTTAGTTGTGTTTGTGTGAGGGGAAGTTCTGAGTTTGAACTCAGGACCTTGCATTTGCTAGGCAGGGACTTTATACTTTAGCCACATCTCTAGTCCTGAATATTTTTTCATATTTTTTTCTCTTGGAATCTACATTATTATTTGCTCATAAAGAGTGGGTAAATATCTACTTATTCAATTTATCCAATCAGTTTTTCTGAATATAAATAAGACTATTTAAAGAAATGTTTTTCCTACCATCTGGTATTTAAGAAGATGAATATGCAGATTTTCTCTGCATGATCCTTTCCCCAATACAATCGCCAGCATAGTTTGATGATGACTTTTAAGCTTTTCATCATATACTTGTAACTTCTCTCTTACGAAGTAAATGAAACTTCAACTCTCACAATTTACTATGTTTACTTTTTACATTTATTCAATAAACATGCTAAGTGTTTAGAGTTTGTATTATTTGTATGTTCTGTAATGAATCATGCATACTGTCTCAGGAGAATAAAATAAGGATTTGTAAATACATTCATCTCTCACGGCAGAACAATGAGTTTGGGTTGGATAATGGAATACTCTCATTTACTTTATGACATTCTGCTATCTTATTGCTTAGAACATAGTGAAAACTGCAAACACAGGGGGGAAAATAAAAACAAGAACAGCAGATGCTTTAATCTCAGGAAAGCCGCACTTAAAGTTGGTACATGGAGCTTTTGTCCTTGGACAACAAAACTATAGATAGTTTTAATAATAATTACCACAAGACAGCTCAGGCCAAGTTTTAATCTTTTATGTTACCTTATCTGCTTAAATGTATAATATGAGATATCTTAAATAGAATAAACTTTTGTGCCTTTTGCTGTTATTATTTAATTTATTAACAGTTTGGGGAAATCTCTTGGTTTAGTGGTTATTTTACTTTAGAGTACATTTGAGGTAGACTATCTTCTATTTCTTGAATGTTTTTATTGTTTAGCTCTTTCACAGAGAATAAGGAAAGTTAAATTTATATTTTTTTTAAAAAAAATTCTTAACTCTTCAACGTATCATAGGATTCTAGAAAACTATTTGTAAAATAGTTTCAGTGCATCCAAAGAACATCTTCCTAAGTAAAGATCAGCAATCATTTAGTGATGGCTCCTGATCTCATAAATCCACATAAACAAATCAAGGGGGGGAAAAGTACTCAGTAAATACTTGCTATATATCAGGTAACTCAGTATGTGAGAGTTACTAAGGAGACTATAAGCCCTCAAGTGCAATCTCCTACAAAAACAATTAAGAGCAAAAATAAATGGGAGATCAAAATCGTAGCATGGCTTTTGTGATATTTCCAACCCGCCCTTTCTATTAGTCCAATGCATTCTCTCCAAAATACTTAAGCATTTTTGGAATCATCAATTCTTTCTCTTAAGAGACAAGTACTCAACATTATTATTTTTTTGCTACTTTCAAGATAAAAAATATTGAAACAGAGCAAAGTGCAGCCCTAGTCTTTGATTCATTTAATTCATTCGTATAATCAAGTTTTACTAAATGCCTACTATGTTCCTGGAAGTATACTATATCACCAGAGATGAGAATGGCACAATTGTAATCAGACAGTACAATCTATTCTGCACCTATCATGGTGAGATATATATACATACATACACACACACACACACACATAAACACACACACACATATATATAGTATATACTGTGTGACCAAGGAATGGTGCAAAGGATATGGAACACATCTTGGTTAGAAAGGTAAGACAGTTTATTCAGGACCTCATAGTCACATCACGTAGCTAAGGACTTTCTCCCAAAAGCAATGAGAAATAGCTGTAGGACTTAAGCAGAAAAGTATGATGATGTTTTTTTAAAGATCATGCCAGTGGTAGGAAAAAGTATGTACTGAGGAGTCTGACATAACAATATAAGAGAAAGAGATCTATAATCAAACCCAAGGTCTAATTTTAAAACTTCTATACCTTTAATTTCCTATAATTATAATGCTAAGTGATAACTTCCCTTCTCTCCTCATGCCTTCTGGAATCCAGAAGTACCCTACCAATCCCTCACCTCAATTTGCCGATAGTCACAGATGGCCTTCACAGAAATGGTGCTCTTTAACACATGGTCTGGACTTCGTGGCTTTAGCTGAACAATGGTTTTTGATCTCCCAACAAGACTGGCGACTGAGCTCTTGGACTGTATAAGCTGCTCCTTTTCATCCTACAAAATGAGAAGAAAAACAAAAAGACATTAATGGTAGGCCACTAAGTCAACAATAAAAACTCAGTGCTCCACTCCCTGAGAGAATGTCATTTCTCAGTTAAACAGGGATCCTTGGTGGAGCCATCTTAGATAAAGATTTAGGCAAAGATTAAAAAAAAAAAAATGTTTCTGTCTTCTATCAACTGTTTTTGTACTCCAAATTTACAGTTTTCTCCATGCCCTTTTCAATGCCTTATAAAGCCACATGCAAAAATAAATAATGAACACACTTGTAGCTGCCAAGTAAAGCTGTATAGCTGATAAAAGATTTCCTCAAACATGATTCAGAGAAGTTAATAATAATGATAACCATATCATTATTATTATTATTTAATTATAAACTGGAAGAAATCAGTTAATCCATTTCTGCTTAAAAGTCAAGAATTATGCTAATTAAAATTTTTAACTAATATAATCTCCAAAGCCCTACTCCATATACTTCACTTTCTTTTTGTATTTTATTTCATGTTCTTTTGTTTTTTTAGGGTGGTACTGGGGTTTGAACTCAGGGCCTTATTGCTTGCTAAGCAGGCACTTTACCACTTGAGCCATGCCTCCAGCCTCCAGCATCACTTTCTTAAATTGGGTTCAAGCATTATAGAAATAGATCTTACTTTCTTCAACCAACAACTCATAAACAAAAGCTGCTGGAGAAGACATGATAAATGGTTCGTATTTACCTTTAGTATCTTGCCATGCTGTACTCATGTAAATTTGATTGGTTTGAATGAAGTGTCATGCAAAGCTGAAGCTCAAATCTCTGTAAACCCAATTACCCTAAAATCTAACATACTTCTTGTCAACAAAATTAGTAGTAATCTACTACCAATTCCATTACAGAGCAAATGATAACCTTTATCTACTAGCCAGGATGGTTCAAGCCCATTGTGAGGCATCCAAGTCCCTAAAAGAGGGCTTTTTAGGATGGATGGAGATGCGATGAGAGTAAAGAGTTAATAATGTTAAGAAATGTCATTAAAGAATTAAGAATATGCAAGTAAAGAAAAAGAAATTCTTAAACTACCTGCGCCTGTCCCCGGGAGCATGATTGGAAGAAATACAACTTTAACTTATTAGTTAAGAAAGAGGAAGAGAAGACATCAGGGAGACAGCCATATTTCCATACTTGAGAGCTGGTCAACCCATTTCAGTTTCCTTGTAATAAAGATGTCAATTTGTGTCTAACCCACAGCCAAACATGTCAAGCTCCAGAGACCAAGTGCTCAGCGTGGTAAAAGTTCTGAAAAGAACCAGAAGTCAGGACAGATGATCCCGAACCTGACGAACAAGGTGAGAAGCAGACCCAGGTGACTCCATGCCCCGATGACGCCGCCAACCCGATGCCCCTGACCTGGAGAGGAGGGAAGAGAGGAACAATCCTCGAGAAGAGAAGACATGACAACTGTAGAGGAGTTCCCCTATGACAGGAAGGCACTCTGTGGGAGGGAGGAGAGAAGAGCCAGGGACTACATATTCCTCCTCTATACTTGGAGTACCTCTAAGAGAAACATTTTCAAGATAACAACTGAAAAGACAGATTTTAATCTTTCATTACAAGTTACCTAAATTTTTGCTCAAGCGAAGGAAGCACTGATGTAAACTCACTCACAAGTTTACTATACCTGAAAGTGTTAAAAATTGGGCTGGGGATACAGCTTAGTAGTAGTGTTTACCTAATATTGTACAAGGCCGTGGGTTCCATCCCCAGCACTGCTTCCTCAACCCAAATAAGAGAATTATTTTGGGTTATTTGATTCTCTTAGAATCTTATATTGAGATGTGAGAATCCCTTAGCTTCTCATGATGGAAAATTAATTTCCCTATTGCATATATATTTCTATCTTAATTTGAGGTGTACTACAAAAGTTTTATACCCAGTATTCCTAAAGGAATAATTCATTGGAGAAAATGAATATAAAATGATTTGGATTAAATATTGGCTGTGGAAAACTATTTTTTAAACTTAATATTGACACAGAAATAAAAACTGGCACATATTACATCTAAAAAAGATTTTAATATTGGCCTTAATTAAAACAAAATTTTCCTAATACCTCATCATTACCAAGAGTAAATATGTAAAGAGGAAAAAATTGGTTGAGGTCTATTTAATTTCTTTTAAATTCTCTTTTGTATTGGAGAGTAAAAGAAATTTAATAATAGCTAATCCACTTCAACAAATGCATGTTATGCATTTCATCCTTGGCTCTCACTATTGCACTGAAATATGAACAATACAAAGAAAGTAGTGATACTAGTACTTCAGCAGGAGGAGACTAAGCCTTCACTTCAAATAAGTACCCAAGCAAATCTCACTAGCAACTTCTTCAAAGGAAGAAAAGAAAACAGAACAGAAACAGAACAAAACTGACTAAACTCTATTGAAATGTAAGCCACACTTTATTTTAAGAATAACCCCATTCCCCAGTGCTTTCAAGGATATAGAGAGCAGCGGCTGACACAGTTTACTGTGTTTTTCAGAAGCAAACATCCCCAAAGAGGCAATACCTACCATGGAGTCCTGGAGAAGGTCTTCAAGGCGGGATAAACTGGTGCTGTGATCACAGGAATATTTTCGTTTGATAGAATCTTGGAGGTTCCTCAAGAATGTCTCCAGGTCTCGTGCATCACTGAAGAACTGTAGAAACATAAGGGGGGGGGGGGGTATATGCTCAATAGCTTTGAACACCAAGATGTTAATTAAGACTCTTACTGTACTTGCACCAGAGGAAAGTTGTTTAAACTCCCTTGAACTAGTGACATTTCACCACAAAGGTCACAGAAAGAGATACCAGAGGACTTAAAAAGTGATGTCACTAAAAAGTAACTGGTGAGGCCGGGCGCTGGTGGCTCACACCTGTAATCCTAGCTACTCAGGAGGCTGAGATCTGAGGATCGCGGTTCAAAGCCAGCCCGGGCAGGAGAGACTGTGAGACTCCTATCTCCAATAAACCACCAGAAAACCGGAAGTGGCGCTGTAGCTCAAGTGGTAGAGCGCTCGCCTTGAGCTGAAGAGCTGAGGGACAGCGCCCAGGCCCAGAGTTCAAGCCCCACGACCGACAAAAAAAAAAAAAAAAAAGTAACTGGTGACTGCCACAAAACCTACTAAATATACACTAGAAATTTTGACCATTTCATTCCTCAGAAATCACTGTTTTCTTGATTTCTGCCTAGTAATAGTATAAAGTTGGTTTCATGAAGAGTCTAGAAGCTGGGTGATTCAATGTTTTAATTTATCATGATTATAACATGATAAAGGATATCATTTAGAGTGAAAACAGAGACAATAGCTTATTTCCTTTAGGGGAGGGGAATCCTAATATTTTAGAGTGTCTCTCATCAAGAGGTAGAATCTCTTATCTCTGTAAGAGCTATCTTTAACTCTATCTCTACTCTAAAGATAGGCAGCATAGCAAGACTTGTTTTGATCTATGGCATATCAGTGTGATAGAAGTAGAAAAAACATGCTTGTACACAGGGGATTATTCCCTCCTACTGCTCAGAGAACACAGCCATTTTGTGAAGAAGGCTACTAGATGCTAGAGACATGTGGCTAACTGATGAGAATGATAGCATTCAGGATCAAGTAGACCTTGCCTGTCTGCATCTGTCATGGCCATGCATATAACAGGCAAGATGAGAAGAACCATTTGGCAGAGCCCAGCCCAAATAGAGTTAATGATTGTTGTTTCAATCAACTAAGTTTTTAAAGGTGACTTATACAATAAAAGGTAATTGAGACAGATATAGGTGTACACACACACACACACACACACACACACACACACACACACACACACACACACACACACACACACACACACACACACACACACACACACACACACACACACACACACACACACACACACACACACACACACACACCATTATACCTGGAAGTAAGCTGCATTTTCCTTCACATGCTGTTCAACACATAAACACAGCTGCTTCATCCACTGCAATTGGGACTGGACAGCAGCACTGTATGCCTGCAACAACCAAGCATAGGGACAGAGGACATATATTTAACAGACTTAAAATATATGCATGATTGCTACGCACCAGTGGCTCACACCTGCAATCCTAGCTACTCAAGAGGCTGAGATCTGAGGATTGTGGTTCAAACCCAGCCCAAGCAGGAAAGTCCGTGAGACTCTTTATCTCCAATTAACTTGAGCACTGTGGCTTAAGTGGTAGGGGTGCCCTGCTTGAGCTGAAGCCCAGAGTTCAAGCCCCACAACTGACCCTCCCCCCCAAGTATACATATATGAATGAAGCTCCTTTCAATTACTCTGCTAATGATACAGAAGCCAAAGAAGAGAATGGAGATAGCATCTGGTCAATAGCTCATATGAGAAAGAGGCCTGCCTTTATCCAACATGGCTTTGTTAGGAAAATTTATATAAAAGAGGCCTCATCCACATTCAATTACAACTAAATGAGCTACCTGGATTCTTCCAGTTTCCCTTCTCTGAGCAACAAGAAGCAGGATGTGCCTTGGCAGTTATTTGACAAAAATATGATACAAATCACTTTTCCCCCATAAAATCAGGAGCCGAGGTCTTTTATACTGTTTTGCTTAGTATTCTCCTGAGACACTGAAACTGTTTGCAGACTTTTGAGCACTACAGAACAGTCTGGGATGAAAAGAGAGAAGATCTAAGACAACTGATCCCTGACACTTCCTCCAGGCTTTTCAGCAGAACAGAGCCTCCCATTTGAATATTTTTATAACAGCTTCTCAGCACCTGACCTTCTCACGATTTTCAAGTCACATACCTCCACTGTTTGCTTGGCAGGGTGGTTCTCAAGTGACAGTAGTTCTGCTGTATCTTGTAGAGACCGAAACACATCTTGTTTCTCCTCCAGTTCCACTGTCAACTCCTGAAAATTGAATTCCAATTGATGGAATAAATGCTATTAAGGGAAAGAGCAGCAATAATAATAAAAAAAAAAGTTCCTTGCCCTACATTAAGGAGCCTAAACACAAGTTTGGCACCTAAATGAGATGTATAAACTGTACAAACTAGGGGACTTCAGAAAGGCACACACAAAAAAAGCTAGAATTAGTAGAAAATTATTCACAAAGCATGTAGACCAGCTTTGAGTTAAGTCAGAGATCACAGAATGAGCACTGAAGTTAGAGACAGGAGATAACCTAGAGTGGATGGTTCATGTCATGACCACACTAGTCCGTGGCAAAACCAGCAGAGGAAGATCACTAGCTGGCTGGCTAGCATTGCTCAGCCCAGAGTACCCTCTTCTAACGCTAAATTCTATCAATACTACAAGACCTAATTTAAATGCCAACACTTCTGTGAAATCTTACTATCAGATTTAATCCCTTCTTGATGCTTTCAGAGCATTTTCTTTATGTCTGCCAGAGCCTAATCTCAGTTCTCACACAGACTGCTTACTGTTTTATACTACCCACTCTTCTTTACTTCAGAAGAATCAGATGCCTTCTCCAATCAGGTCATATATTCTAATGGAATAAAAGCACCTACACTGAGTGCTAGTAAAAACAAAAACAAAAAACCCATTACTTTATATTTCTATAGAATTCACATTATCCTTAAGATTTCTGAGTAGGAAAATACTGAACGTAGTAAAAAAATAATAATAACCTACTCATACAGGATTAAACAGAATAATGTTCAATGTTGTTCAATCGAGAAATTTGTATAAAATCAAGAGAATAGCCTAATTAAGTAATACTAAGCACTCTGCAAAGCACTTTGTCTAGATTAGCTTAGTAAGTCTTGTTCAACCTTTGTGGTGGCTAGTATCCCATTTTACAAAACTCTTGTACAGAGGTTTACAAAGATCAAATGACTTGTCTAAGGTCACACTAGAGAAATAATTCAGTCTGTCTCACTCTATTACTTACAGTCTTAACCACAAAGGTGGATTGCTTCTAAAATGACTCAAGATTTAGACTTCTACTCTACTCACCAAAAGTACTGCCTTTCGAACTGCATGCTAAATAAATAAAGTCTAGAGCTACATTGCTCCAGAACGCAATTCCAGAAACACAGCTCTCAGCAGCTCCCTTTCTCCTTCTGCTATCAAATAAACATGAGAGGCCTGCTGTGTGGGACTCACAGAGAAGTAGTTTCTCTTGGCTGAGATATTGGGATTGTTGTCACTCCAGTCATATGCTAGTTCCTCCTCCTCCTTCTCATTCAACCAGATCAACTCTGCAGTAGCTCTAGAGACAAATTTATGCAGGCTCTGAAGGTGCCGCATCCGGAAGCTAGAAGTCTCCTAGACAAAACAAAGGTTAAAAGGTTAGATTGCCAGCCTCTGACATCATACCAGGAAATTAATTTAGCTTGATTTTTTTTTTCAATGCTGGCAATCAAGCCCAAAGTAAGTACTAGGTAAGTAAGTGCTCAATCACTGAACCATATCCCCACACTCTAAGCTGCATTTTAATTTCTGGGATCTTCTCTATGGATTCAAGTTTTATAAACATTTAGTATAAGATCCCAGAGCCACTGTCAATTCTAGATAGACAAAGAAACTCATAAAGAATTTGTGGGGGGCTGGGAATGTAGCTTAGTGGTAGAGTGCTTTCTTAGCATGCATGAAACCCTGGCTTTGATTCCTCAGTACAACATACACAAAGCCAGAAGTCTCGTTGTGGCTCAAGTGGTAGAATGCTAGCTAGCCTTGAGTAAAAAGCAGCTCAGGGACAATGCCCAGGCCCTTAAATTCAAGCCCAAGGACTGGCAAAAAAAATAAAAAATAAAAAATTGTGGGGGTCCCTAAATAAATGACCTTGGAATGTTCTTTTCTGAACAATCTCAATAAACAGGAATGAAAACAACAGGCAAGAGAGATGTACCCATCCGATCAATCTCAAACTTTCAATTTTGGTATCTCAAAGCACATATGGCTACTGCTTTGATGATGAATCATAGCTAGGGAAGGTTCTACCTACTTGAAATTTTCCAGAGCAATGTTTTGTGACTCATTAAGAAAATGAGGCCCAGCATAGTGGCTCATGCTTGTAATCATAGCTTCTCAGGAGGCTGAGTAAAAAAGATAGCAGTTCAAGGCCAGCTGGGACAAAGTTAGCGAGTTCCCTTTTCAAACAGTAGCTTGGCATACTGTCATTTCAACTATATAGGAGGGTGGAGATCAAAAGGATAGGAGTTTCAGACCATCCTAGGCAAAAAAGTTTTTAAGATTCCATCTCAACTGAAGAATATGGGCATGGTGGCCTATGTCTGTCAACTTAGCTATGACAGGAAGCAGAAAACAGGATCAAAGTTCAAGTGTAGACAAAAAGCAAATTAATTCCAAAATAACTAATTAAAAAAAAGAGGAGATACAGTTCAGTGTAAGAGTGCCTGCTAGTAAGTACAAGGCCCTAAGATTAAGCCCTGGTACAATCAATAAGAAATTAGTTGTAGGGCTGGGAAGTTGGCTCAGTGGTAGAGCACTTGCCTTGCATGCCTGAGGCCCTGGGTTCGATTCCTCAGCACCACATAAGCAAAAGAAAAAAGAAAAAACCCGGAAGTGGCACTGTGGCTCAAGTGGCAGAGCACTAGCCTTGAGCTAAAGAGCTGAGGGACAGGGCCCAGGCCCAGAGTTCAGGCCCCACGACTGGAACCCCCCCCCCAAAACCAAAAAAGAAAGAAACTGGTTGTAGTAACACACATTTATAATCCCAGCACACAGGAGACAGAGGCAGAAACATGAATTTGAGGCTACTCAGGGCTACATATATCTGCCAAAAATAAAAAAAGAGCTTGGCACTAGGATTATACACCTGTAATCCTAGCTACTTAGGAGGCTGAGATCTGAGGATCACGGTTCAAAACCAGCCCAGGCAGGAATGTATATGAGACTCTTATCTCCAATTAACCACCGGAAGTGGCATTGTGGCTCAAGTGGTAGAGTGTTAGCCTTGAGCAGAAGAGTTCAGGGACAGCCCCACGACTGACCCAGAAAATAAAAAAGTTAAAAAAAAAAAATGGCAGCTGGGCGCTGGTGGCTCACGCCTGTAATCCTAGCTACTCAGGAGGCTGAGATCTGAGGATCGCGGTTCAAAGCCAGCTCGGGCAGGAAAGACCGTGAGACTCCTATCTCCAATAAACCACCAGAAAACAGGAAGTGGCGCTGTAGCTCAAGTGGTAGAGCGCTCGCCTTGAGCTGAAGAGCTGAGGGACAGCGCTCAGGCCCAGAGTTCAAGCCCCATGACCGACCAAAAAAAAAAAAAAAAAAGGCAAGCTAGGTACTGATGGCTCATGTGCATAATCCTAGCTACTCAGAAGGCTAAGATCTAAGGATCACAATTCAAAGCCAGCCTGGGCAGGAAAAATCCTAAGAGACTCTTTTCTTCAAACAACCAGCAAAAAAGTCACAAGTAGAGGTATGGCTCAAATGGTAAAATTCCAGCCATGGAGGAAAAAAAAGCTAAGCAAAAAGGAAAGCCCTGAGTTCAAACCCCAGTAGCAGCATAAAGCAAAAACAATGACAGAAAAAGAAAATGGAGAAAATGTTATAATACATCCAAACAACTTCACAGTAATAGAGCATAATAAATCAGTGTCAAAACAGGAGCTTTCTGCATTATAGAAGACAGTTGAGGAAACCAGATTCTCCACAAGTAGAACCTAAATTTCTTAGTTAAAACTCACCTTCAATTTACAATATTGTGTCTCCAGCTTTCCAAGAGTTTCAACATAGCTAGAATAGAAATTCTGGGACATCTTTCCCTAATAAGAAATAAAATAAAAAGACATCAGAGAAAGAATAAACTATATGTCTCAAGTATGTAAATAACATGTCTGCATATGGATAAGGAATGGCTGCTCTGGGAACCTTAGATAATATAAGGAGATAAAAAGAAGACTAAAAGGAGCTTATATAATATGGTTACCACCTGGTAACCATAACCGCATAGTTGTGTTTCCCAGCAATTCAAGGAGTCTTCTATGCAAAACCTATGCCTGATGATCCCAACTATTCAATTGCTTCTCTGAAAAAGCTAGTTGAAATAAAAAATGAGAAGTTAGTAGCTGAGGATATAGCTCAGTGGTAGAGCACTTGCCTAGAAATTGTGAGGCCATGGATTTGATTCCCAGCACTGCAAAGGGGAAAAAGGTGTGTGTATGTAATGATGAGTGAGGGAGAAGAGAGAACAGTGAATAATTTCTTCATACCAGCTCTCTATAAGCCATACAGAAAAGGGAAAAGAGCACAAATTTTTGGAGGCAGCAGACTAGAGTTTAGATACTGTTTCTGCTACTAATTCCAATTTTAGCATCCAGAATTACTTTTCTTTTTAGTGTAAAGGGGCCACTTAATAAAAATATCTTTCTCATAAAGTTATTTCAAAGGTTAACAGAGACATTAAGTAATGAGGGAATGCTATAATCATTCTTTTTCCTTAGAGACAGATGTATTGTCTATACCATCCCAGACTAGCTCCACCCCCATCCCTCCCATAATGTGGATTCTGAATGCTATGTACCTCATACAACCTGGCTTCTTTGACACTTGAAGCCAATTCTTCTACACTAGTATGGATGTGCTGCTGTGCTTCGAGCTGCAACTCCACACTAGGCAGGTCATTGCCCCACTCTGCTCGCTCCAATTTCATCTGAAAAAGAAGAAGACAGGTGCATACTAATTTACTGCTGATTTAAAAAAAAAAGGTCAGAATCAATGTCTGGACAAGATGACAAGGCATAGAGGATACAGTAAAAGGATATCTAAACCACTATCCTATAGCCTCTTCTAAGAAAATACACAATAATCACCCCAGGGAGTGGAAAAAGAAACCCACCAACTACAGCAGTGAAAGTGGTCTTATTTAGCTGCTGATGGGAATATATTCCGTTCACAGTAAGAAAGTGGTGTCTACAGGTTGAAAATGTTCAGGCAATTTATTTCCCTTTAGGGAATCTCCTCATTTCATAATCAGAGCAGATATAGGAAAGAAATATGTTAAGTATTTAGCTTTATTAATGGCATCAATTATTATTAGTAATGATCAATTATTAGTAAATGAAAGGTAATTATAAAATTTAAGCTGGGCGCTGGTGGCTCACACATACAATTCTAATTACTCAGGAGGCTAAGATCTCAGCCTGGGCAGAAAAATTCTTGAGACTCTTATCTCCAATAAAGTTCCAAAAAATTAGAAATAGAGCTGTGGCTCAAGTGGTAGAGCACTAGCTTTGAGTAAAAAAAAGCTAAGGGACAGTGCCTAGGTCCTGCGTTCAAGCCCCAGGACCTGCATACACACAAAAAAAGTTAGTCTGCCTCTGTGTTAGTTATTAGGGCACAGGAACACATCTGTGGATGGGAAGAATTTAATACAACAACAAGATAAAGCCAGGCACCAGTAGCTCATACCTATAATCCTAGCTACTAAAGAGACTGAGACTTGGAAGCTTGAGGTTCAAAGCTAGCCCAGGCAGAAAAGTTCTTGAGTCTATAGTTTTAGTTAACCAGTAAAATCTAAGACTTAAGGCAAGGTTCAAGTGGCAGAATGCCAGCTATGAGCAAGCATACAGAGCAAAAGAGAGAAATCCTGAGTTTAAGCTTTGGTACTGTCTCAAAAAACAAAAATAAATAAACAAAACAAGAAAACAGGGTTAAGAAAATAAGAATAACATCAAACTTGAACTCTAGATTCTAGAATACAGGAGCCCTTGAAATCGCAGAACAGAATGTCCTTTTTTAAACTTAGGAGTTAACACAACACAACAGAAAATAAAAAACATCAAGCACCAGTGGTTCACGCCTGTAATCCTAACTACTAAGGAGGCTGAGATCAGAGGGTCACGGTCAAAGCCAGCCTGGGCAGGAAAAGTCCATGAGACTCTTATCTCTAATAAACCACCAGAAAACTGGAAGTGGCACTGCAGCTCAAGTGGTAGAGTTCTAGCCTTGAGCTGAAGAGCTAAGGAACAGTGCCCAGTCCCAGAGTTCAAGTCCCACAAAGGACAAAAAAGGAAGGAAGAAAGGAAGGAAGGAAAGAACGAAGGAAGGAAGGAAGGAAGGAAGGAAGGAAGGAAGGAAGGAAGGAAGGAAGGAAGGAAGGAAGGAAGGAAGGAAGGAAAAGAAAAAACAAACTTCTCTGCAAATGAGCAAATTTAACAGAAACAATAACAGACTTAGTGACTCTCTTATTTTCTTCACAAGCTCCCACTTAGGGCATAGTTAGCATAAGGAAATAGATACCCAAAGGGTATCAAATTAGAAATGTCTATGCTGTTCAGTGTAAGGATTTATTCTGATCATATCAAAATTTAAGAAGGGAACCAACCTTCATAAACAAACTGCTAGGTCTAGTAAACATTAGTGTACTATACAAGCTTTTAGGAAATACACCCACCTGCATCTCTTCTACCCAAGACAGTAGTTCATACACAAATCGGAGATTGCCTTCATCTTCAGAGGAGGAGATAGATACAAGTTCAGCCCGAGTCATGGGCTTTCGGAACCAAGAAGTGGAAGAAGAATGGGTTGCCTTTGTTAAAGGCTCTGCTTTCAAATGAGTAGTGGTTAAAGTAGAGGGGGGAGCCAATTCAAGTGCAGTGAAATGACCCTTCCTGTATAGGTTTGTACACTCTAGACGCAAGGTAACCAGCTCGTCCTGCAGACGCATAACCCTAAAATGGAAGAAAAGAAAAAGAGACTATCACATACTTAAAATAAAATCTCCACTATCTAACAAGCACATGGTAAAAATAAAAATGAGATCATATCAGGAAAAGTGTTTTGAAAAAGTGTTAGATGAATTCAAGGTGATATTTTAACATCATCTAGTTTGGAGCAATCTTCAAGATAAATGCCAAATTACTGTGTTAATTGGAAAGAAACAAACCAATGTGTATTTATATCACTCTTAGATGGTATAACAGAATAAACAATGGATTGTCATATGGCTTTAGACAATTTCTAACTTTTGTGGGTCTCAGCTTCCTCCTTTAAGCAACAAGTGCATTAAATCACCTGTGTTTCTAAACCAAAATGTGTTATCACATCTCTGTTGGCTAAACAGCTGAGGATGCGGGGCTAGGAGGTAGAGTGCTTGCCTAGCATGCATGAAGGTCTGGGTTCGATTCCTCAGTACCACATAAACAGAAAAAGCCAGAAGTGGCACTGTGGCTCAAGTGGTAGAGCACTAGCCTTGAGCACAGAGAGGCTCAAGGACAGTGCCTAGGCCCTGAGTTCAAGCTCCAGGACCGGTTAAAAAAAAAAAAAAAATTGAGGATGCTATAACAATAACAATGACTGAGAGAATCCCATAGGCACTTAATGGGAGGGGCCTACAATAAGGGAAAATAGCTTTTTACCATGAGAAATTTACTACACAAATATGTGTATATATAGTATTCTCATCAAAACACTTTTCTCTAAAGAACAAGTTAAAGAATTCAATGCCGCTCAAGGCTAGCACTCATGAGCCACAGCACCACTTCTGACCTTTTCTGTAATGTAGTACTGAGGAATCGAACCCAGGGCTTCGTGCATGATAGACAAGCACTCTATCACTAAACCACATTCCCAGCCATACCCCCCTGCCCCCCTCTTTTTTCTTTTTTTTTTTTTAAATGGTTCTAGGGCTTGAATCTTTGGGCCTGGGCACTGTCTCTGAGCTCCTTTTGCTCAAGGCTAGCACTCGACCACTTCAGGCACCCTCCACTTCCAGCTTTTCCTGTGATTCATTGGAGATAAAGAGTTTCACAGACTTTGCTGCCCAGGCTGGCTTCAAACCACGATCCTCAGATTGCAGCCTACTAGGATTATAGGCATAAGCCATTACCACTCAGCCTCTTCTTTTTTTTTTTGGCAGTCCTAGGGTTGGACACTCAGGGCCTTATGCTTGTTATAGGTGCTCTGTCACTTGAGCCAAGCCTCTAGCCCTTGTTTGCATTGACAATTTTTTGGACTATGTCTCACATTTTTTGCCTAGGACTGGCTTGGGACCTCCATCTTCCTACCTATACTTCCCACCTGGGAATGACAGAAATGCACTACTACATATGTCTGGCTTGTTTGTTATGATAGGGGATGGGGTTTTGCTAATTTTTTGCTCCACCTGGCCTTTAAACAAGTTCCTCACACTCTTCACTTCTGGAGTAGGAATTACAGGTATGAGCCACTACCCCTTGACACACTTTTAATCCAGAAACCTCAGCAATAAGCAAATCCTCTGTGGACCCCTTTGTTCCTCACCTAAAGGCCAGTTCTTCCAGTTGGTAGTAATTCTCGTCTCGTAGAATCTGGAGATCCACCTGCAGCTGCCTGATGAGACCTTCACATTCCTGAATGTACATGATGACATCGGATTCACACTGTACTGGTTGCCCTGATTCTAGGTGAGCAGCATCCTGTGACAGAAAGGGAGAACAAAGGTGGGAAAATTTCATTGTTCCCCTCCACTTGGATGAAGGAAGCCAAGAGGCCCACAGCACTTCCAAAAAAAGGGAAGTAGCATAGCTGGATTTCTCAACTGTTAACTCTGATCTTACAGCTGAGGGTAAAGAGAGAAAACAGGTGACATAAGCAGGACAAAGCAATGACTTACAGCCTGTAATGTATTCTTAGCTAGTGTCAGTTTCTCTTCACAGTTCAAAGCACCATTCTGAATTTTGTTTGCAATCTGTAGCAGCAATTCCAGTCTAAAATAAGATAAAAACTAAAGTCAAGTGCACTGTTCAAAGCAGCTTGATAAGGAGTATCAGATCACCCTTGAGTTCTGGATTCACCTTTCTACAGCCGGCCGGAGGGATTTCTCTCGCTCTAGCATCTCAATGATGAGTTTTCCCCATTCTTCTTCCACATCATTAGGGTGATAACCTTGAGGCAGCTTGATTCTGCCAAACTCAATCCATACCTGAAAGAGTCCAAAATCCACAGTCATGCACTCTGATCTACTTTCCCTTATTATTTGTACCTCTTGTTTCTTCACTCAATCAATCAGCAGTTTTCCCTATTTTGACTATCTAATATGGCAGAACAATCAAATATTTAGTAGTGTCTCATCTTGAAGTAAGGGTGGGGGAAGGGGATCACCTTTAAAATTCAGACTATTTACTCTAAATCCTTCCATTCCTCTTATACTCTCTAGAAATCTTCCTGGGAAGATTAAACACCCATCTCATAGTTTCAAGCTCTCAAAATGTGAATGGAAGTCTTTTCATCCTACAAAAGATTCAGCATCCCTCTAACAAGCTGAAAAACTCATCCATAAAACTTTTAGATTTCTGAATACATATATACTATATTTCTTAGTAAATCCTTCTGAAAATGCAGAAATGAGGTTGATGGAGTACATTGAATGTGTGTACAGAAATGTCACAATGAAATTATCTTTGTATAACTGAAGTATGAATAAAAAAAATTTTTAGGGGCTGGGAAGTTGGCTCAGTGGTAGAGCGCTTGCCTTGCATGCCTGAGGCCCTGGGTTCGATTCCTCAGCACCACATAAGCAAAAAGAAAAAAGCCAGAAGTGGCGCTGTGGCTCAAGTGGTAGAGCACTGGCCTTGAGCTGAAGAGCTGAGGGACAGTGCTCAGGCCCAGAGTTCAGGCCCCACAACCGGACCAAAAAAAAAAAAAAAAAATTTTTAGGCCGGGCGCTGGTGGCTCACGCCTGTAATCCTAGCTACTCAGGAGGCTGAGATCTGAGGATCGTGGTTCAAAGCCAGCCCGGGCAGGAAAGACCGTGAGACTCCTATCTCCAATAAACCACCAGAAAACCGGAAGTGGCACTGTAGCTCAAGTGGTAGAGTGCTCGCCTTGAGCTGAAGAGCTGAGGGACAGCGCCCAGGCCCAGAGTTCAAGCCCCACGACCGACAAAAAAAAAAAAAAAAAAAAAAAAAAAAATTTTAGTCAGACAAAAAAAAAACCTAGAATAAGTAGGGGCTGGGAAGGTGGCTCAGTGGTAGAGCACTTGCCTTGCATGCCTGAGGCCCTCGGTTCGATTCCCCAGCACCACATAAGCAAAAAGAAAAAAGCCAGAAGTGGCGCTATGGCTCAAGTGGTAGAGCGCTAGCCTTGGGCTGAAGAGCTGAGCGACAACGACCAGGCCCCATGACTGGACCGAAAAAAAAAAAAATTTAGAATGAGTTTATGTTATGTTACCACAAATCTCCAAGACTAAACCTAGAGATTTCTATTAGTACAACTATTATAATTTCTATTAGTACAAATTTAACAATCAGAATCATAATCAAACCCCAAGTGCTAGCCAAAGGTAAGTTTCCTTACCTCTAACAATTTATATAACTCTTCAATTCTTCCTTTTTCTCTCTCCTTGGCCAAAATCTCTGTTTCTTTGAAGTGTATATATTGGTTATAAAGTGCCTAAAAAATTAAATTTTGGTGAATGAATGAATAATGCAAACAACAAAACCCTATTTTTCATGTCACTTCATCCAGAACCAGGAGCAACAAGCGCCAAGTCTGAATGCCTATAAAGAACTGATACAAACAACTTAAGTCCATGATTTTACCTTTAGTTCAACAGGGTTCTGGGGAAAAGATTTATCTGACATCAGTATTGTATGCTGTTTGATCCAGGGAATGAGGGAGTCTACTCGGCTTTGGTATTCTTGCCACCTGGAGTCTACTTCCTGTTGTCAAAAGATAAATAGCACATACTCAATTTGCAATGCCCCGAACAAATACAGGAGAAAGGCACCAAACCATTTAAGATCCTTTTGTTCTAATTGCCTAGACAGCTGCTCAGCTTAATGTTTCAGCCCTAGTTTCAAAGCTCCTCAAGAGGCATTCAGTATCTTGATATTTAAAAAGAATACAAAGCAAGCTACTAAAAATATTCAGGAAAAAAGTCCACATAAACTAAGCAACCTGGTATTGATGGATGAAAAAACACTGTGTTATCTTGAATTAAAGCTAAGGATGAAAAAGACATTCTTTGCTGGCTTTTAGCATCAAATGCTCTGTTCTAAATGATACAAATTAGTATTGTCTAGGCTCATTCCCGGAGACTAGGACAATGGCCACAGGATAAAGATACAGACTCAGATTCTTTGTATAAAAATCACACTGTACACAATGAGAACTTAAGAAACACTGTTCAATAAATGTATTCCAACCCAACGAATCAAAAGTGTTCTTTTACCGTAGCACTGATCCCCTCTCCACCCTCAGGAACTTTAGGGAAGGCATCATAAATTGAAGACACATAAGTGATCACAGACTTTTCATCTGGAGATGGCACATCCACATCTAACAGAAAGATTAAGAAATTTCTTAGTCTCAGAATAGAGAAATCTGTCAAGAGAAGGAACTATGAGTATATGCCAAATGTACTCAACTTCACTAAACTCTCACCTTCTGCATCCAACAACCGGGTTACCCCCAGCCTCTCTGCCACTTCAAAAGCCTGTTCCAGATTCTCTCGGTTACTTTGGATTTGTACTCTCTCCATATCCACCAGATCAGGTCTGTAAAAATTCAAGGCACATCAGAGACCACATCTATTCATCATATATGATTTCATAGAAAGAAAACATCTTAAAAGTTCTGAGAGCTAACAGGTGTGAGTACACACTTGTAATGCAAGCACTCAGGGAGCTCAGAATGAGACAAGTCTGGATTATGTAGTGAAACCCTGTCTCAAAACAACAAAAATGAATAAGAGAAACAATTCCCAGAGCTGAAAAGCAATGAGTTAGCAAGAAAGTTTATGAAGTAAAAAGCTTAGAAAAATACCAATCCCAGGCTGGGAAGTTGGCTCAGTGGTAGAGCACTTGCCCTGGGTTCGATTCCTCAGCACCACATAAGCAAAAAGAAAAAAGCCGGAAGTGGGCGCTGTGGCTCAAGTGGTAGAGCGCTAGCCTTGAGCTGAAGAGCTGAGGGACAGCGCTTAGGCCCAGAGTTCAGGCCCCACAACTGGACTCAAAAAAAAAAAAAAAAAAAAGAAAAATACCAATCCCATTTTAAATTATAATACCAGGAACCCAGTGATCCCTAATTCTGAACTTACACAACAGAAAGTTCACTGGACTTTATGGTTTCCAAAAGGTATCATAAACTAGCACAAAGTAAGAATCAGTGCATGATCACTAAGAGTTCAATTTTTTAAGTTGTTTCTTGGTCAGTTGTGAGGCCTGAACTCTGGGCCTCAGCTCTTCAGCTCAAGGCTAGCGCTCTACCACTTGAGCCACAGCGCCACTTCCAGCTTCTTCTGCTTATGTGGTGCTGAGGAATCGAGCCCAGGGCCTCATGCATACAAGGCAAGCGCTCTACCACTGAGTCACCTTCCCAGCCCATTTAAAAAAATTTTTTATTATTAAAATTCCTAATTTCCAGTGCCCTGTATCTTGTATATACATTTTTCTAATTTGGGAAGGGGAAGGGAAATAACAAAATGCTGACACTATGTTGAAAATGAGCTTTACAGCTTGAGAGGGGGAGGGAGAAGTTGAGGAGCTGGGGAGGAAAGGGATGGTAGGGGGAAAACAAAGGAGGGGGTAACAATGCTTGATAGGAAATATACTGATTACCTTACTCATGTAACTGTAACCCCTTTGTACAGTATCTTTACAATAAAAAATATATTAAAAATTCCTATTTTCCTCATTGTATCACACAAAGCCACCTGTTGTTCCTCCAGTAATCTGATCAGCACCTGCTTCAGGTCCTTTGAACTTGCTTTTTCTCCAAATAGAACTCACCAGAGCCACTGTGTGGTTCACTCCTGTCATCCTCCTCAAAGAGAGTGACTGACCACTCTTGTTGGAATCACTCTCTACCCTCCACTGTGCTTGCCACTGCATGACAGCATGTATCTTTTTGGTTTTGGCCCATTCTCCACACTAAGGTAAGCTCCATAAGAGCAACAACATTTGCTAATCTGTTCACTGTTATCTGTACCCAGTGCCTAGAATAGAAGGCACTCAAAAATTCCTTTTTCAAATAAATTAACAAATCATAAATGCGATGAGAAGCCCTTCCAACAAGTACCGCAATTGCACTCTATTTACCTGTATCGGTGAATCAGTGCATTGAACATCTTTCCATCACTCCAACAGGAAGAAAAGTTGGTACATTTGATTCCTGTGTAACCAGCTGTCACCTTCTGAGTCCAAAGGAGTAGCTTCTCCTTGGCAGACATGTCTCCTGATTCCCCACTAATGTAGATGTCAGAGATCTGCCAAGAGATAGATTATGGAATAAATAAGATGAGGCCTTTTAACTTTCATTTTCCCATATATCATAATTTGTGAAGGAAGAGAGACATCCAAGGATGGCAGCACTGTTGACGACAGCTTCAACATATATTTACCTCCTCTGGTAATGAGGAAAAACACAAATGAAAAACATGAAAAGTCACCTACAAAACTAAAGATTGATATGTTTTAATGATGTTAATGTGTACTGGACAGAATATCTTAAGTTGGATAGACTTGTAGGAAGAGTGTACTAGTCAGAGTATAAATAGCAAGAGTGAATATTATCATTTTGGGATATCAGTTGTTAATCAAGCTTTATAAGACATACAGCTTGATAAAATATAATCAGGTACATGTATAAAAATTTTACAAAGGGGCTGGGAAGGTGGCTCAGTGGTAGAGTGCATGCCTTGCATGCCTGAGGCCCTGGGTTCGATTCCTCAGCACCACATAAGCAAAAAGAAAAAAAAAAAAAGCCAGAAGTGGCACTGTGGCTCAAGTGGTAGAGTGCTAGCCTTGAGCTGAAGAGCTGAGGGACAGCGCCCAGGCCCAGAGTTCAGGCCCCATGACCGGACCCAAAAAAACAAACAAAAATTTTACACAAAAATGCTTATGAATATAAGAAAAGATGTCAGCAAAAAGCTTAAACTAGTAAGGGATTATTAGTTACAAAGTATACAACTTACTAAGATATGTTAAAAGGAATACAATGGAAAAATATAATACCAATTTTATTTTATTTTATTTATTTTTTTTTTGGGGGGGGTCCAGTCATGGGGCCTGAACTCTGGGCCTGGGTGCTGTCCCTCAGCTCTTCAGCTCAAGGCTAGCGCTGTACCACTTGAGCCACAGGACCACTTCTGGCTTTTTTCTGTTTGCTTATGTGGTGCTGAGGAATCAAACCCAGGGCCTCATGCATGCAAGGCAAGCACTCTACCACTGAGCCACCTTCCCAGCCCCAATACCAATTTTATATGAAGGAAAAACATATTTAAGTGTGTATAGTACTTAGTATAAACCCTATAGTTATATATAAGCATTGTGCAAATATGTATATGATACAAATACAAACATTCACGTAAATATAAACCTGGAGTGAAGCTGGGTGTTGGTGGCTCTCACACCTGTAATCCTAGCTACTCAGGAGGCTGAGATCTGAAGATTGTGGTTCAAAGCCAGCCCAGGCAGGAAAGTCCATGAGACTCTTATCGCCAATAAACCACCAGAAAACTGGAAGTGGCACTATGGCTCAAGCTCAGCCTTGAGCTGAAGAACACAGGGACAGCACCCAAGCCCAGAGTTTAAGCCCCACGACCGACACAAAAAAAAAAAAATAAAAAATAATAATAATAAAATTAAAAATTAAAAAACCTGGAGTGTAATACTAAAAACTAAAAATCATAGTTATCTCTGTGTGATAACATCACAGGCAATTTTTATGTCTTCCTAATTTTCTATATCATGTACATTTTTATAATAGAAAAAGACTACTTGAAGAAATTTCCAAAATATAAGACCTACTTTGGAACAATAGCAGGGCAGAATATAAGACCTACTTTGAAACAATGGCAGGGCAGAATAGGAAAATGTCCATACCTTGGTTTGAATGCCAGCCTGTCCAGTTGCAAACTCTGCTGTCACAGATTTGTGACATCTCTGAAAATACTACCTATCATCTTTTTAGAGGTGCTGTGATAAGTTCTGGAGCCTGTTCACTGAGTGTGATGCTATTCACATGGATGGCCTTCAACATGGTTTATAAATGAAATATTAAAAAAAAAAAAAGTGCTGGGCTGGGAAGGTGGCTCAGTGGAAGAATGCTTGCCCAGCATACATGAGGCTCTGGGTTTGATTCCCAGCACCACATAAGCAGAAAAAGCCAGAAGTAGTGCTGTGGCTTCAGTGGTTGAGCAGCCTTGAGCTGAAGAGCTGAGGGGCAGCACCCAGACCCAGAGTTCAAGCCCCACGACCAACCAAAAAATAAAAAAATAAAAAATGGAAGTGCTTAGCAGTAAAGCCTATTCCTAGAACCCAGTCAGGCTACTTTTAAAAAAAAAAAAAAAAATCTTTTTTTTTTTTTTTTTTTTTTTTTTTTTTTTGTCAGTTGTAGGGCTTGAACTCAGGGCCTGGCCACTGTACCTGAGCCTCTTTCTGCCCAAGGCTAGCGCTGTACCACTTGAGCCACAGTGCTACTTTCGGGCTTAGTTTTGTTGTTGTTGTTTTTTGAGTGGTTAACTGGAGATAAGGGTCTCATGGGGACATTTCTGCCGAGGATGGCTTTGAACCTCAATCATCAGATCTTAGCCTCCTAAGCAGCTAAAATTGCAGATGTGAGCTACTGGTGCTTAAAAAACTTTTTAATAGCAAATCCAATGTAACACAAGTTTAGGCTATTGCTAATATTCATGTTTCCCTTGAAGAGAAACTATGAGTAATTTTACATCCCTTCTACTTTTCTTTTATTCAGACTTGAAAAGATAGCCAACTGTGTGTGTGTGTGTGTGTGTGTGTGTGTGTGTGTGTGTGTGTGCGCACACGTGCACGCGTGTGAGTGCACGCTGCTTCTGGGGCTTGAACTCAGGGCCTAGGCTCTGTCCCTGAGCTTCTTTTGTTTAAGGCTTAGCACTCTACCACTTGAGCCACATCACTACTTCTGGCTTTTTCTGAATAGTTTATTGGAAATAAAAGTTTTGTGGATTTTCCTGCTGGCTTCAAAGCAGGATTCTCAGATCTTCAGGCTCCTGAGTAGCTAGAATTTCAGGCCTGGCGCACCAATGCTCTGCCTACTTTACTTTTATAGTGAAATACATAAAAATAATCTTTTTTGGGGGGAGGGGCAGTCCTGGGGGTTGAACTCAGGTGACCTAGGCTCTGAACTTGAGCCTTTTTACTCAAGGTAGCACTCTACCACTTGAGCCACAGTTCTACTTCTAGCCTTTTTGGCAGTTAACTGGAGATTACTTTTCTGCCCAGGCTGGCTTTGAATCACTATCCTCAGATCTCAGCTTCCTGAATAGCTAGGATTACCAGTGCCTGGCTTTTAAAATAATCTTGACTAACAAGAGAAACACAAGCTTAGGTATCAAATATGTGATTGAAAGGAAGCATTTAAGAATGTGACGTTAGAGAGAGGTGCTGGTGGCTCACGTCTGTAATCCTAGCTAATCAGGAGGTTGAGGTATGAGGATCACCGTTCAAAGCCAGCCCAGGCAGGAAAGTCCGTGAGACTCTTATCTTCAATTAATCATCAGAAAACTGGAAGTGATGCTGTGGCTCAAAGTGGTAGAATGGTAGCCTTGAGTGAAAGAGCTTAGGGACATGGCCCAAGCCCCAAGTTCAAGCCCTTAAACCGACAAAAAAAAAAAAAAAAATGTGACTTTAGACAAACTGCTTAAGCCTACTAAACTCCATTTTCTCCACATTAACTATAAGATAATAACTTTCTCACAGATCCTTACATGGATTAATAGGGAAATGTAGGTAATTACTAGAAAAGTTCTTTCTTTCCCATGATAATAAAACAGCATGTCCTGCACAATTTTGGTACAAGCATCATCCTGTTACTTAATTGCCTCTATCAGGTGCAGCGCCTGGAAAGTAGCAGCCTTCCTGTGGTAAGTATAAGAGGCAATCAGGTATTAAAACATCATGGTTTTCACTTTGAATAGTATTCAATTCAATTGTATATTATTCAATAAATTGCACATTATTAAATTTTTGTTATTAGAAATAAGGCTTTCCATAGATGAGTTTGCCCAACTTTAGGTGAATGTAAATGTTCTGTAGAGTTTAAGCTAGACTAGGTTAAGCTATGATGTTTGGTAGGCTATAAGCAATAACTCCGTTTTTAAGTTACAATGGGTTTATTGGGTGCTTTTATATTTTAAAATCAGAAAAAAGCAGGATCAGGAACTTTAACACCTTATTGAGGGTAAAATAAAAATTATTAAGATATTTTAGTATAAAAACAGGAACTCCCAAGCCGGGCGCTGGTGGCTCACGCCTGTAATCCTAGCTACTCAGGAGGCTGAGATCTGAGGATCGCGGTTCAAAGCCAGCCCGGGCAGGAGAGACCGTGAGACTCCTATCTCCAATAAACCACCAGAAAACCGGAAGTGGCGCTGTAGCTCAAGTGGTAGAGCGCTCGCCTTGAGCTGAAGAGCTGAGGGACAGCGCTCAGGCCCAGAGTTCAAGCCCCACGACCGACAAAAAAAAAAAAAAAAAAAACAGGAACTCCTGGAGAATAGAAAGAGGAATTTGGGAAGTAATACATATACACCTGCAAAGGTAAAAAGGTGCCCTAGGGCTGGGAATATGGCTTAGTGGTAGAGTGCTTGCCTAGTCTGCATGAAGCCCTGGGTTTGATTCCTCAGTAACACATAAACAGAAAAATCTAGAAGTAGCACTATGGCTCAAGTGGTAGAGTGCGAGCCTTGAGCAAAAGCAGCTCAGGAGTGCCCAGGCCCTGAATTCAAGACCCAGGACTGGCAAAAAAAAAAAAAAAAAAAAAAAAAGGTGCCATAACCATTAGATTCAAAAGCATCATGTCCCAAGGGCATCATGTCCTTCACATGTATATTACACTACAGGAGAAATCAGGTTATTGCAATTTAATGATGCCAGTTAATAAGATTATTCTATATATCTATCCTCTACTCACTATCCTTCTGCTCACTGCCTCCATGCGTACCAGAAAACTTTTAAATTATTGTCTCTTTTTCATATAGAGTCACAAAAGCAACAATACACTGGTTGATGAAAATTTTAATTTGGCAGTTAAAATTCACTTGGTAAATTAATTCATGTCAGTCTCTTTCAAGTGTGACCTATCAATTCTAAGTACACTGGGGTAGGGAGAGAGCTTTGTAGCTGAGGACCCAACAATACACAGTCCTTCTCTTGTACTAATTCTTTTTCAATTCCCCTAACAACATTTCTACCTGCCCTTCTCCTACCTGACATTATTAAGAAAGCAAAACATGGGGCTGAGAAGGTGGCTCAGTGGTAGAGTGCTTGCCTTGCATGCCTGAGGCCCTGGGTTCGATTCCTCAGCACCACATAAGCAAAAAGAAAAAAAAAGCCAGAAGTAGCACTGTAGCTCAAGTGGTAGAGTGCTCGCCTTGAGCTAAAGAGCTGAGGGACAGTGCCCAGGCCCAGAGTTCAGTCCCCAGTACCAGACCCAAAAAAATAAATAAATAAAATAAAACACTTTAAAAAAAAAAAAAAGAAAGCAAAACATTGCAAGGAATATGACATCGATTTGGAGAAATAAAAAGGGACAAAATTTGAATAAGAAAAATGAAATTTGAATATTTTGAGGAACCCAAACTGAAATATAGTTAATATTGTGTCTGGTATAATGATAGCAAATCTCTGTTGATATTTCCCGCCTGCCAATCACAGAATTTCTGCACAGAGCACTAAAACTATTGCAACGAACAGTTTTAAAATACAGCTGCACTGAGACGGGAAAACATTTGGCTCCCTAAAGAGAAGGAAAAAAAATACCATCTGGATTTGAGCCCTTCCTAGACTGTAAAATGGGATTATGGTCACAAGCATCTCACTGATTAAATTTGGCTTTTGTTCATCTTTTTTTTTTTGGTAATACTGATGTGAGATATGTGTGGTATGTTGTCCTCTAGGCTCTGCAGCAGCATTTTCCCTAATCCCCCTGAATATCCAGATCCAGATTCAGTTTCAGGGAAGTTTCTCCCTCATCTAGGTTTTAATCAGGAAGCCATTTGGAGAGAACACAGTCAATTTTGATATCATGCCAGTAACTATTTATGTCTACTTGAATATCCTTTGATCCCACACTTCCCAGTGCCTAGTTAATTTCCTCTCTGAAGCATTCCTAGAAACTTAATGTTTCCTAATAATTTAGTATGTATTGAACATTTTAACCCTATGCCAGGCACCATGGAGATTAAAAGAAGTCACAGGCTGTGTATTCTTTTTACTATTTTGTATTGTGTTCTAGGAGATGTGTTTAACTTCTTGATATTTAAAAATAAAACATAGGGCTGGGAAGGTGGCTCAGTGGTAGAGCGCTTGCCTTGCATGCCTGAGGCCCTGGGTTCCATTCCTCAGCACCACATAAGCAAAAAGAAAAAAAGCCGGAAGTGGCGTGGTGGCTCAAGTGGTAGAGCTCTAGCCTTGAGCTGAAGAGCTGAGGGACAGCGCCCAGGCCCAGAGTTCAGGCCCTACGACAGGACCCCAAAAAATAAATAAATAAAATAAAACATAACTTGAGACCTTAAGTTCAACCAATTTGGTAAGGAAGGCAATTTAGTATGCAGAGTTATTTTAGAAAAGAAGTAAGCAAGTAAGTAAATCCAACTAGCATGAAACTTCTGGGAAATGACAGCAACTGTGCTGAGTTCTAGTGAATAACCAAGTGAAAATAAAGAGAAAATTAACAAAAACAACAACAAAGACAAGCTTGCTTTACAAAACTTAGCTGAGATATACCATATCTGACTGAAATAAAACTATCTCAGATATCTTCCCAATGACAACGGATTGGGGTGGGGGAGGTAAAAGATGGACAGAGGAAGGAAAACTTTGTGTACAAACCTATAGATATTTACTTACAACTGTACATACTTTTTTTTTTTTTTGCCAGTCCTGGGTCTTGAATTCAGGGCCCCAGCACTGTCCCTGAGCTTCTTTTGCTCAAGGCTAGCACTCTACCACTTAAGCCACAGCACCACTTCTGGCTTTTTCTGTTTATATGTTACTGAAGAATCAAACCGAGGGCTTCATACATGTTAGGTAAGCACTCTACCAGTAGGCCACATCCCCAGCCCCTATATACACATTTAAAATTAAAAGGGTATCTAATTCATTAATGTAGTATTAATGCTTTTTCTGTTGTTACATTAAAGAAATCATACTATTCAAATCTTTGACATCAATATCTTTCATCATATAAAACTACTTTCAGAGTTAATTTTCTAGTTTTTTTTTCCAGTTAAAAGTATTGTCTTTTACTATATGAAGGAGCAAAGGAGATTTGAACTTCATCAGGAAAGGGCAGTGAACATTAATTTAGTTCCTACAGGGGAAGGGGCTCTTAGAAGATTGAAACCTGGAATTAAAACCAATTCTTTATTTTGGTGTTTTTGCTTTCTTTAAATTTTTCCCCTTTCATCCATCTAACTTTAACTTCAGCCTCTATTTGGTTTTTCTTATTCCTCAACAGTAGGTAAATGGTAAAAGATGGAAAACTACCTAAAAGAAGTAAACAATCAAGAACTAGGATGAAAGGAGATATGTAGGTTTCCTTGCCTTATACTCCAAACAAAGACATCTACTCTTGTAATTGCAACTCATCTGGTTTTCTTCTAGACTTGAGCATTTAATCCATCTCTGTAAACAAGTTGGAGACAATGAGTGGAAAAACTCGGCTCCAATTTGTTTATTTACTTTCTATTAGTTAGAATTTCTCATCGCTGGTACTAATATGAAAAATTTTAACCAGATACTAACTTTTCATTAGAGTTGAATACTGACCATAGTTTCAGAGGTTTAAGTCCATAATGGCAGGAAGGGTCACGGCAATCAAAAAACAGAGAGTGAATGAATACCTTTTGTGCTCTCTGCATTTCTTTTTAAGATTTTTATTTTTATTTTTTATATAACAGCACTTTTCTCAGTCTATACTGTCTTAGGAAATTTCATTCCAAAGCATAATAACCTAGACCTCTAACACTATATCAGTTTTTATTCTTTTCTCCTCTTACTCATTTGATTGGTGTCTATTTATAATCTTCACATTGTGTGTTTCATAAGTGATATAAATATTTTTTAACCTTTTTTGGGGGGGGAGAGGGTAAGTTGTGCAGCTTGAACTCAGGGTTTGGGTGTTGTCTCAGCTTTATCACTCAAGGCTAGAGCTCTACCACTTAGAGTCACAGATCTACTTCCTGCTTTTTTCCGGTGGTTAATTGGAGATAAACATCTGACAGACAGTCCTGCCCAGGTTGGCTTCAAACTGTGATCTTCAGATCTCAGCCACCTGAGTAGCTATCAGCATCTAGCTTATTTTTTAGAGTTTTCAATATTAAGGTTTGCATACAATATATTTAACACTTCAAATAAGGATATATTTATAAAAACTAAAACTAAAACTTCCTTGGCATTTTAGTCTCCTTTTTAAAAAAAAACAGTTAGGTCAGCTGACCTCTGCAAAAACTAGCATTGATTGAGTGAGCCAATGGTAACATAAATTAATTTTAGTGATATGCTGGTGGCTCACACCTGTAATCCTAACTACTAAGGAGGCTGAGATCTGAGGATTGCGGTTCAAAGCCAGCCCGGGCAGGAAAGTCCATGAAACTCTTATCTCCCATAAACACTCAGAAAACCAGAAGCGGAGCTGTAGCTCAAGTGGTAGAGCGCTGGCCTTGAGCTGAAGAGCTGAGGGACAGCGCTCAGGTTCAGAGTTCAGAGACGGACAAAACAACAACAACAACAACTGGAAGTGGAACTGTGACTCAAAGTGGTAGAATGCTAGCCTTGGGCAAAGAGCTCAGGAATAGTGCCCAGTCCCTGAGTTCAAGCCCCATGACTGAAAAAATTAAGTTATCTTTTTTCATAAATGATTATAAACTCATTCCAAGCACACTAACAAAACTTTATAAGAAATCAAATAATGATAATCTATATTTTCTGAAAACTAATGCTTAGGGGGAAAAAAGGTTCGCCTTATATCTAGTCATTTGTAACAGGTCACATGAGTTATATGTAATTTAATGTCAAAGTAAGTGATAATTACAGTAATTTCAGTAGAGAAGATTAATAGAATGGAAATGTACTGTGGCCTGACGTGATCATCCTTTGTAAGCTGAACATCAGTGGTCCATGCCTGTAATCCTAGCTACTTGGGAGTCTGAGAATAGCATGGTCTCAGTTCAAGACCTGCCTAGGCAGAAAAGTTTGCAAGATCTCTTCTCAAAGGAGGTCTGAACAAGGTGATACTTGCCTGTTATCCTACCTATACCCCAAAGCCTAACTAACATAGGCAGGTCATGCCCAAGGGTATGCACAGAAAAGTAAGACCCTATCTAAAAAATAATCAGCAGAAAAACAAGGCTGTAGACATAGCTTAGTGGTAAAAGGCACCTGCCTATCAAATGCGAACCCCAGCGTTCAAATTCCAGTACCATAACAAAAACCCTTAAACAGGTGTAATTTAAACTCATACTTAAGGATATTATAGAATTGACAAGTAGGAAAAAATAATTATAGGTAGACTATGGATATAAACAAATAATGCAAATTGAGAGAAACTGAAAAAGATATAGAAGAGACTCTGTGGTGGTACACCTGTTACTGCAACACTCAAGCAGGAGGATTTTGCCTTCCAAGGTGACCAGTGCTTGGCTATACCACTAATTTTTTTAAAAATTTTATTGTGATTAAGTGATTATATAAATTTCACACTATTGTGATAGTGATACTTAGAGTCACAAACACATTTGAACCTTCATAAGGAAAATTGTCATTATCATGGCCTATGTTTGTGAATTCTATAAGCTCTGATAAGAAAATTATTTTCTTCCACACTGGGTAATATGTACATTACTCTCCTTTTGCTTAGTATAAGCTGTTCCCTCTTTCCCTCTCATTCCCTCCCTCCCATCACTGCCCTTGAGTTATGTAATTCATTTTCATCTATGTCCAGTGCAGCTTATGGGCCCGTCTGTGGTATATTTTTCCCCTGTTTCACTCTGATTTTGTGTCCTCTTCCTAGCTTTCCTCAGATGTGCACATATATATACGATATTGTGGTCAAGAACATGGAGTCATTTAGAAATGATAGAATGAATTAAGTGGAGGTCCTTTGTTTCTTGAGTCCTGTTACTTTGTCATATCTCCTTGCATTTTGGATTTAACACCCACATATCAGGGAGACCGTGTGCCATCTGTCTCTCTGCTCTTAGCTCACCTTGCTCAAAATTATTTGTTCTAGTTCCAGCCATTTCCCTGTAAATGCGATTATTCTGTCCTTTCTAATGACTGCATAATATTCCATTGTATATCAGTACCACAATTTTTGGGTCCATTCATCTGTAGTGAGGCATCTGGATTGTTTTTATATCTTGGCTATTGTAAACATTGCTGCAATGAACATGGAGGTGTATGTGTCCTTGTATTCTGGTTGCTGTTGTTCAGGATAAATGCCTAGGTGTGGTATGGCTGGGCCATAGGGGGGGGTCCATATTTAGCTTTCTGAGGACCCTTCAGACTGCTTTCCAAAGTTATACCATTATTTTTAATATAACATTATTGTTATACCTAAAATAATTATTTAGTCTAATATTTTTGATTCAGTAAATTGTTTTAAAAAGAAACAAAATATTTTTCTGAACAAAGCTTTAACTAAAAATTTAACTTCCATACTCCTTCAATAATATCAACTGGTTAGGTTTTCTTCTTATAACACAAATCCAATATAAATAAAACAACTACAACTATCTCTAGACTTAGAGGAGAAATGGGAAATGGACACTTATAAACTGAAAGTAATAAACTAACTCATTCTCTTTCTCATCATTTCTAGTCCTCACCTGAAATTATAGGGACTTGGGTACAGAGCCAAGATTCAGTGGGATCTACTAATTGTATGGGCAGAAAAATGGTGGCAGGAACCAAGATGGGAGAAGGAAGGAATTCTCAATAATTGTCCTTGTTCAAATGAGCTATCCTTATGAATATTGATGGCAGTTAGAAATAAGGAGTCCTGGAAGAAGGAACAGGCTAGAAAAAGGCTTCATCTGACAACAAAGTACAACTGTTATTAGCTTGTTCCTTCTAGCTCTAAATCCTAGTCTACTTAGTATTCAGAAAAACGTTGACCTGGTCTCTGTGCTTCTGCTTGTTCATTAACTATATCCTGACAAAGGAAGCTGAACAGAAAACCAGACCATACTTCTGTTTTTGTTTTTGTTTTTGTTTTTTTTTTTTTGTCGGTCATGGGGCTTGAACTCTGGGCTTGGGCGCTGTCCCTCAGCTCTTCAGCTCAAGGCGAGCGCTCTACCACTTGAGCTACAGCGCCACTTCCGGTTTTCTAGTGGTTTATTGGAGATAGGAGTCTCACGGTCTTTCCTGCCCGGGCTGGCTTTGAACCGCGATTCTCAGATCTCAGCCTCCTGAGTAGCTAGGATTACAGGCGTGAGCCACCGGCGCCCGGCCAGACCATACTTCTATCATCTAAACTTTTTATGCATCAAGAGTCAGAATCACCTCCCACTTCTCAATATCCTGAAAAACATCAAAACCCATTGTTAAAGGTATTTCTAACCATAGCCTGGTTAACACACCCTGGACTAATCATCACAAGAAGACAGACAGACACCACTTTGTACCTTTAATTCTTTTCTGAAATGAGTTATTACTTTTACATATTAAAACCAAACAAGGGCCAGGTACCAGTGGCTCATGCCTGTAATCCTAGCTACTCAGGAGGCTGAAATCTGAGGACTGCAGTTCAAAACCAGCCTAGTTCAGAAAGTATCATCTCCAATTAACCACTACAAAGCTGGAAGTGGAGTTGTGATTCAAGTAGTAAAACACTAGCCTTGAGATGGGGGGGGGGGGGGAGCCCAAAGACAGCACCCAGGCTCAGTTCAAGTCTCAGAAATGGCACAAAAGCAAACCAAAACAAAACCCACCAAGCACCAAAAAATTGAACAATCAGTGCTACCGTTAGAAAGGAGCTGGTGTATTTGCCTTGTACTTCAACTTTCCGCAGAGAGCTCACACTCCAGGCAGCGGCTTGTCTTAAGTTGGTACCTACACATTTACAAGAGCCTGCAGAGTCAGAATATGCTATCCTCTGTTGTTCTGGCTGCTGTTATCTTCTGAGACCAGCTTCCTAAAGGGTTTCAAGGCCCCTTGGCTTTAATGATTTTCATTCTGAAAGAATTTCACACTTGTCTGAAGTTACTTTACACAGAAGAGTCAGTCCACAGTCTCAACAAATGATCAACAGAGCCTCAGACACACACCAGTTATCTGACTGAGATATGGCCACTTAGTATTTCAGCCTTAGCTATATCTATAAGGAAGAGATGTCACATAGCAAGGAGACAATCACAGTATAAAGGATTCTCCCCATCAATCTTTCAAGACTTCACAAAATTGTACTGAACCTTCCTTCCCAATGTGGAGATCCAACCTGTATAATGTCATTGCTAGCTACGGTCCATTATCTAGGGCTGACTTTCACCAAGAGTTTATACTGTAAACTTTCTGAAAATTTCACAATATTAGGTTTAATGACAGTGGTATTAAAAGAGAAACTAATTCAGCAGTTGATTTTATCCTAATTCTTCAACATTTACTCCACAAAAAGATAAAAGTTGACTTTGATATTCCCTCTTTTCAAAGAAACTCAAACATTTGTACACCTAGTCCCAGTACTCTGTCTTCCTTCCCACTCGAATACATGCTTGTGCATACACATCCATTTTTATATAAGGACCATGCAGCCTCCTGACTATGCACACATTTTTTTCCTACAAACTGTTGAAGGTGTCTAAACTAACAACACGGACACTTAGTTGAGGCTATCCATGAGTAAATCTATCCCAGAAAATTTTAAGTGTAGATCAGCTTAAAATCTGTATCTGTCCTTAGTCCTACACTGTTGGTGACAAACAGGTGTGCCACATCACGAGCAGCCAAAAAAAGAGCTCTGCTTCATCTTCTACTTCTAGCTACTTTGAGATTCTGAAGATTTTATTTTTTCTGCTGCAAAAACCAACATGTTAATGAAAATCCCTCAGCCAAGAGGCTGGCAGAATAGCTCAATTGGTGGGGGGACCTGCCTAACTAGTGTGAGGCAAAATTCAAAGCTTACTACACTGAAACCAAATAAATAAAGTTCTTTGGGATTGAGTGGATAATAGCTTTCAACCGCCAACATACTAAATGTTGTTCCTACTAGAATATCTTGCTGTGTTCTTATCTCAGTGTCCAAATCTCTGAATTCTTGCCTGATTCTGGGCCCTTGAGAACATGTACAGAAGCCAATACCTCATAAACAAAACATGTTAAAGCCATGAACAAGTTCAATCACTTAAACTTTCTAGTAGGCAGCCCTAATCTATTGCTCTCTCCCTCAGAGTGAGTCTGTCTGTTGGTGTGTCCATCTCCCTTCTCATTCTCTCTGTATAACTCTACACCCCTACTCTAGTATTCCATTCCTCTAATACAAACATTGAATGTGTACTGTCATTAGATACACACCTACAGGAAAGGGATTGCATCAGATCTAGTAAGATTATCACCCTCCAGGGAGAAGAAAAGGCACACCACACTGAAGACAGACAGTTGTTTCACTCCAACTTCCACTCCTTTAACAACCCTCACTCTTCCACATTCATTTCAGAGACTTAGCTAGGCTTTTCTCTACCCCTGAGCTGACAGTAAGGGCGATCTAGTACTGAACCCCTGACAGATAGCTTTCAGCAGTTAAGCTGCTTGGCTACCCAGAAGCTCAGATTCCCCAGAGCCAACAAGACTTGGTTTCATGCATCAAGGGACAGGCTTGAAATAGATTCTGCTGTTAAACCTAGCAGTCACTAACTCACAGGTCCGCCTGCATTGGGGTAAGTTTGAGAAGCGTCCTCACTGATCATCACACTCTACTTCAAAGCACTTGGGGGCCAGAAATGCAAACAGGGGACTGATTCATCCATGTATGTGCCACCCACCTCCTCCAGACCCCATGATGGGGTATGGCTTGCCTCCAAAGACAGAGTGCCATCCTCTTCTGAGAAGGGTGTGGAGCTCTTTTCAGGTACTGTATCTTCAGGTTGGATCCCATGCAAGTACAGCCTATCACTGCAGTAGCCAGATGAGGAGGGCAAAATGCTCACAGTCATGCCACTGACAGACAGATCACTCTGAGAAGCAGGCAGTCTGGAACCCTGGGGGGGCTGATCCACGTGGGAAGATTCTGTACGCTCAAGGCCTCCTGACTGTTCAAGTACTGATGAAGGAACAGAATATTGGGCTGTGCAGGGATCTGTTGAAGAGGCACTGGGTATCCTTGTGATTCCTTCCCTCACACTCTGGCTCGCTGAAAGTTGGTCTTGATTTCTTGGATTGGAGATATAGTCTGTCCTAGGCAAAGTGCTGCTCAGAAATCCAAGCCGAGTGCCTCCTTGCTCCACTGCAGTCTCTCTTTGCAAAGGCAGCAGCACAGCCCTGCTGCTGCAGGATGCTGTCCTTGGAAATTCCACCAGTTGGCTCACTGACTTCTCACAGTTCCTTTCTGCTGGGTTATCAAGCAGGTGAGCGATGACAGTCTTCCCCTCTTCCAGGGAATCCCAGGCCCCTCCAGCTACTGATGACTCATTCTCTAACAAAAGGTGAGCAGTCTGAATCTCGGCTTGGTATCTCTCCTTCACCTGCACAATCATTCCCTGATCGGCCACCCCTGATTTAGGGGCTAAGTCTTCAGGTAGCAAAATGTGTAAGGGAGGACACTGGGCCCCTCCCACTCCGTCCTCCTCTCGGAGACTCACTGGCAACTTCCTTAAGGTTTCAGTCTCTTCAATGACTCCAGCTCCTTCCAAATGTTCTTCCTCGTGAGACGCCTCTGGAGTAGGGATTTTCTTCCCCCTCCACTTCCTTTTGAACCGAACCCTTTTCTTAGGAGATATAGGAGCCTTCTCGGGAACAGCTATTGACTCTTTCGGCTCCTTAACACAGCCCAGTGAATTTCCCATTTCTTTCCTCTCCTAATCTCCACAAAAACGCAGCTAAGCCTGTCCTGGAATCCCAGAGAAATTCCAACCTCGGCTTCATCGGATTCCATGCACATTTAAAACCATGCACTATGCCGGCAATCCCTCCAATTCTTTCTCCCTCCCTCCCTGCCTCTGTCTCTTCCAGCCGCTGCTGTTTCAGACAGCCATCTTACAGGCTCAGAGCTGCAACAAGACAAATTCAAAGCATCTCACTGCAGTTCAGAAATCACTTGACCTAAAAGCAGACAGAAACCGGATTGGCTGCAGCTTCCTCTCTCCAAATATGAGGTAATTGGAGCACTGCCCTCAGTAACACAAACAGAACGCAAAAATGAAGCTAGAAATCTATGGGGAGGGGGTAAATGAGGGAGGGTGAAGAGGAGGGAGGAAAATGTCAGAGTACGTGCAAATGGGAGGGGAAAGAAGAGAGGTAAGGTGGATAAAGCAGGAGGAGAACAATATCAAATAGGGAAAAAGCAAACCAGCTCAGCTGGTGCCAACCAGCAAAAGGGAAGGGCTGAGCAGAGCCAGAGATGCAATTATGGCTCCCAATCTCCGAAATGAAATACGTTTTAACTGTATGAAGATGTCTGAAGGAAAATATCAAGCAAAATATGTATGATTCTGAATTTTTTCAGATCAAAATACAATTGCCTTAACTTTTAAATCCAAACAAACACTAGACCTTACCCCTCACATTAAAAAATGAAACACATGTTTGAAGGACCTAGCCTCCTGTAGTATTTATTCCCCTCTTTCCCTTTTATCCCCCATAAAAGAAAAGTAGAGGAAAAACCTGGAAAGCAGCATTCCAAATACAGTATGTGAAAGCTCAATGGAAAGAATGTGATTTCCAAATACAACAGCAAAGCAAAGCAGGGTCTCCACACCAACAATATTGGACACAAATGCTCCACCGTGATTATTGGTGCTGCTGCGAATAGCTAAAATTCTTTTTACACACCTGTTAAGCACCAAGCACTGTAGGAAGAGTACATGAATTATTTCATTGAACTCTCATAGCAACTATGTGAGGTCATTTTATATTTTGCAGTTAAAGAAACAGGTTTAAGGAAACTGATTTTACCCAAGACTAAACAACTAATAAATTGCAGTGCTAGACTAGATGTCAATTTCTATTTAAGTCTTTTCTTCTTCCTGAACTCAGGGCCTAGGCACTATCCCTGCACTTTTTTACTCAAGATTGGTACTCTACTATTAGAATCGCAGCTCCACTTCAAGTTTTTTGGTGGTTAATTTGAGATAAAAATGTCATGGACTTTCCTGCACAGGCTGGCTTCTAACTGCAATCCTCAGATCTCAGTCTCCTAAGTAAGTAGGATTATAGGCATGACCCACAAGTGCCCTGCAAGATTTTTCATTTTAACAGTATGTCCCATCACTTTCTAACTACAAAGGATGAAAATCTCTACTCAGCTGCATAAATCACTATGGATCTGAAATGGCAACTATATTCTACATTGACCAACAGCTCCAACAGAGGAAGCTGCTAATTAAGACAGTGGGGGTGGACAGAAAAAAAGCTGATGAAATGAGATCCTGATGATTTTTACTGAAAAGAACAGTAACAAACAACAAACAGAAAGTAAACCTGAACTCAATTTTGGAACTAAAAAAAAAAAAAAACATCCTGTGGGAACAACAGGATTCTTCTAATTTATGTAGAGAGATGTTGCTGAATGGTATAGAGGAAAATAAATTATGTGGGCTGGAAAGGTGGCTCAGTGGTAGCATGCTTGCCTTGCATGCATGAGGCCTGGGGTGCAATTTCTCAGCACCACATAAGCAGAAAAAGACGGAAGTGGTGTTGTGGCTCAAGTGGTAAAGCGCTAGCCTTGAGCTGAAGAGCTGAGAGACAGTACCCAGGCCCAGAGTTCAGGCCCCATGACTGGCAAAAAGAAAAAAGAAAAAAGAAGCCGGGCGCTGGTGGCGCACGCCTGTAATCCTAGCTACTCAGGAGGCTGAGATCTGAGGATCGCGGTTCAAAGCCAGCCCGGGCAGGAGAGACTGTGAGACTCCTATCTCCAATAAACCACCAGAAAACCGGAAGTGGTGCTGTAGCTCAAGTGGTAGAGCGCTCGCCTTGAGCTGAAGAGCTGAGGGACAGCGCCCAGGCCCAGAGTTCATGTCCCACGACCGACAAAAAAAAAAAAAAGAAAAGAAAAGAAAAGGAAGAGGGAAGGAAGGAAGGGAAAGAAAGAAAGAAAGAAAAAGAAAATTATGTATGGCTCATGCTTGTAATCCTAGCTACTCTGAAGGATGAGATCTGAAGATGCTAGTTTGAAACCAGTGCAGGAAGGAAAGTCCATGAGATTCTTATCTTCAATTAACATACCTCCTCCCCCAAAGCTAAAAATGGAGCCATGACTCAAGTGGTAGAGCACTAGCATTGAACCAAAAAAGCTTATGGACAGGACCCAGGCCCTGAGTTCAAGCCCCAGAACTAGCACACAAATGTAGTTAATGTTAGTTACTTCACTGCTACACTTATTTAATCCCCAACTACCAACACTAGGGATCAAACCCAGGGATCAATGCATGCTAGGCAAGAATTACTACTGAGCTATATTTTTCTCCCAGTACAGGGTTTGAACTCAGGTCCTCATGCTTGCATGGTTTATTTGCTCGGCTGATATTCTACCACTTGAGTCACAGCCTCCAGCCTGGATATTTTTTTTTTTTTTTTGGTTGGTTGTGGGGCTTGAACTCTGAGCCTGGGCACTGTTCCTCAGCTCTTCAGCTCAAGGCCAGCGCTCTACCACTTAGCCACAGTGCCACTTCCAGTTTTCTGGTGGTTAACTGGAGATAAAGAGTCTCATGGACTTTCCTGCCTGGGTTGGCTTTGAACTGTGATCCTCCTATCTCAGCCTCCTGAGTAGCTAGGATTACAGGCGTGAGCCACCAGCACCTGGCATCCAGCTTGGCTTTTTATTGGTGATTTTGAGTTAGATTCTCATAAACTTCTCTGCCCCAGCTAGCTTTGAACCAAGATCCTCCAGATCTAAGCTTCCTTAACAGCAGTATTAAAAGTACGAACTAGGGGCACCCAACTTTCTTCTAACTTTCTTTCTTTCTTTCTTTCTTTCTTTCTTTCTTTCTTTCTTTCTTTCTTTCTTTCTTTCTTTCTTTCTTTCTTTCTTTCTTTCTTTTCTGAGACAAGAGTCTTACTATATTGCTCAAGCTGGTCTTCAACTTCTACCCTTAAAAGACCCTCATGCCTCAGCCTCTTGGGTTGCTGAAACTACAGGTATGTACTGCTATGCCTGCCAGCAGTTACTTATTTATACCACACAGATCCAGATTATGCAGCAGAGGGAAGCAACTTGCCAGGCTCTGTATAAACATTGAAAACCTGTACCCAATTGTTCCTGGAGATCTAAAACACGCCCTCCACAGAAGGAAATTAGTAAGAAATCTAAAGGACATGCAACCTTTCTGAGGCTGCCTTCCAACTGCTTTTTCCCTAGGGCTGTTCTTTATTATAGCTGACTGCAAAGTTGCAGTGCCATCTTATGACCGTTATAAGCCACCGCAAGAAACAAGAGAGGAGATGGCATAGGAGGTAAATAGCAAATCATTTCATTAACAACCTGACATTGAAACATAAAGTTCTCTAGGTGGCCTTCCTTCTGTAGTGAAGTCAGAAGGAACTCTGAAGTTGCACCTCACCCCCAAGGCTTGAGCATGAATTTTATAATGAATTAAAATAAACCAAATTCCTGAAAATTGATAATAGAGGCGAGAGAGCTGTTTAAAAACTAGTATCCTAAGCTGGGCGCTGGTGGCTCATGCCTGTAATCCTAGCTACTTAGGAGGCTGAGATCTGAGGATCACGATTCAAAGCCAGCCCAGGGAAGGAAAGTCTGTGAGACTCTTATCTCCAATAAACCACCAGAAAAACAGAAGTAGCACTGTGGCAAGTGGTAGAGCGCTATCCTTGAGCTGGAGAGCTGAGGGACAGTGCCCAGGCCCAGAGTTCAAGCTCCACAACCAACAACAACAACAAAAAACTAGTATCCTACATAGTTTCTTTGAGAAGCATATTTACATATGTGAACCTATGCTTTTCTTCAACATCTGCCTATGTCAGAGGTCACCAGACCCTCATTTCCTTCTGCCCAGAAAGAAACTGGACTAGGACAGGAACAGAGATTTTTAGCAGAGTAGAACTTGGTTAAAACTCCCAACTTAGTTAATAAATAAGCTCAGTAACCCATCTAATTTACTAGGTGGACTCCATGTCTTTACCTGCAAAATATGAACACTACCACCTACTTAGTTGTAGAAAGGGCTGATAAAATGTCTTTTTTCTGCCGGTGGCTCATGCCTGTAATCCTAGCTACTCAGGAGACTTTGATCTGAGGATCACAGTTCAAAGCCAGGAAAGTCCTAAGACTCTTATCTCCAATAAACCACTCAGAAAATCGGAAGTGGTACTGTGGACACACACACACACACACACACACACACACACACACACACACACACACACACACACACACACACACACACACACACACACACACACACACACACACACACACACACACACACACACACACACACACACACACACACACACACACGAGAACGAGAACGGGAAGTGGGGTGGGAATCGTCTGACTGGGGTCAAGTCAAAAGCCTCAGAGTTAAATTGAAAGACTAACACTGGCCAAAGATGTAGCTATATCTAAGCCCCTGTGCTGGCATAAAAACAAGACAAATCAATAACAACAACAACAAAACCTTGCTTGTCATAGTGACACTATAAAAATACATAAAAATAAGTAAATAAATTCAATAAAGAAATGTTCAGGATCACTCTGGAGAATCTTAGGGAGCTAATTATTCTGAAAATTAGTAAATAGAGGGAAAGATGTGAACTTTTACCAGTTACTAGGAACTATCCCTCAGGGTGGTAGATGAGATGAATTCCTTACAGAAATATCCTTATTAAAAAAATGAAGAAAGATTTAATGAAATTTGAAAATCATCACTTTACAAGCTCTAATAAAGTAATGGAACTAACAATCAGTAATTAATTAAACTATTAAGTGAACCACGAACAGAGATATAGAATAGATGGATCAGGTTGATGACACCTGAACCCACATATCAATTTTAATGTCCTAAATAGAGATATAACAGATATATGTCCATCCTCATGTGCAGCAAAAAGTACTCAACACAAACAATATCATTGTCTTTGCAAAAAATTTAAACTGAATATAAATGAACCCTGGGTCTAAATCTAAACTGCCAGTTTCTGGGCAATACAATGCAAGGGATGGAGGTCACTGCTGGAAGCATCTGAGAGGTGCCTCTGGCATCTTAATAAGCGTTTTGAGACAAAAGACCTGAAGAGGGAGCAGAAGTTAATGCCAAAGTAAGATATTTAGGATCATCTGAACATTGATTAGACATTTGATGGTTTTACAAAAAAATGAACTTTTTCTGTGGTACTGAGTATCAAATCAAAAGTATTTGTTTTTAAGGTGTGATACTATGAACTGTTTAAACAAACGGTTCTTATCTTTCAGAGCTATTATAGGAGGTCTTTGATTTCCTTCAAAATAACCAACTGGGGTTTGAGGACAGGAATAGGATATAGGTGAAAAGACATTGAACTATCATGAGTTAATAATTATTGAGCTACATGACACATTATATGGTAATTCTTCATACTATTTTTCTACTTTTATAAATGTTTTCATTAATATATATTCTTTTTTTTCAGTGCTGAAGAAAGACAAATATTTTCTTGCTGCCTATGTCACAGCAAGGTTTTGTTGTTGTTGATTTGTCTTGTTTTTGTGCCAGCACAGAGGCTTGTAATTGGCATAATGCTCTTGTTTGGCTTTTTGTTCAAGATTAAGAGCTCTACCACTTAAGCCATAACTCCAGTTCTGGATTTTTGCTGGTTAATTGAAGGTAAGAGTCTTGCAGTTTTGTCTGCCTAAGCTGGTTTTCAACCTTGGTCCCCAGATTTCAGCCTCTTGGGTAGCTAGGATTTTAAGTGTGGGCTATAGACACTTGGCTCCCAGCAGTTTTAATTAATTTATTCAATTTTCAGTCTGTAACCCCTTAGGTTTCTTCCTCATTTTAAAGCAAGTTTGTGGGCCAAAAATCAAAGAAAGTTTTCACTAAAGAAAACTTCCTCTGCCAGGTACCAGTGGCTCACACCTGTAATCCTAACTAATCAGGAGGCTGAGATCTGAGAATTACAGTTCAAAGCCAGCCTGGGCAGCAAACTCCAAGAAACTCTTATCTCCAATTAACCACTGGAAAACAGAAGTGGAGCTGTAGCTCAAAGCACTAGAGCACTAGTCTTGAGTGCAAAAGCTTACGGACAGTGCCCAGATCCTGAGTTCAAACCCTACAATTGACCCTTGTTAAGGAAGGAAGGAAGAAAGGGAAGGAAGGAAGGAAGGAAGGAAGGAAGGAAGGAAGGGAGGGAGGGAGACTTCCTCCTCTGGCAACTGAGGATGTAGCTCACTGGTACACTGTTTACCTAGCATGCTGGAAACCCCAAGTTCTATCCCCAGTATCGTAAACAAACAAACAAAACCCTCTTCTCTGTTTGTTAAAGAGTTCCAAAGGGTAAGTCTAGTCCTACATGGAGGCACACCCTACCAGGGCATGCTTACCAGGTTCATGTTCGTCGTTATTCCTATACTTACAGCTCAAGACACCCTGTGGTTCCACCAAAATATAATGTTACCTGTGTACACACCCAGTCAAACCCATGCTTCAGAGTGCCAGTGCTGGCTCCAAACCAAAGTTCCAAGAAACAAGCATGTATTCTTAGCATTTTCTTAAGGTCTTAGGAATCCTGAAATACCTGCTGTTCTGTCTTCAAACAGAAGGTGGTGCTAACTCTCTAGATAAGATGTCACCTTGACCGCACCCTTTTAGTCAGTACCTCGAGTTATTATATAGTAGTAGCCTTCTTTTCCCACCTACTGAATCCATCAGTCTAGTGGGTAGCAACCAAGTACTGGAGAGCAGTTTGAAAAATAGCTCTGTTTGGCTGTCCTAAAAGTTCTTCAAAAAAAATCATTCTTTTAAATAAAAATAGATTTGTTCCAATAACAACCCAGACTTTAAAAGAAGTTTCATCTTAGGAAGGAGGCGCAATGAGAAGGCCATGTGACCATGGGAACACTTCAAGATGGCACTGTTTTCAAGTGTAATATGCCTGCTACAAGACTGTGCTTTTTCACATATGCAAATCTAGCTACCAAGGTGTTTCTTTACACATCATTCAGATGAGGAAAAGACAATATCAAAGTAAATTTATCAATCTCATGCTACCCTTCTAAAGCATCAAAACCAACATCTCTTCCTATCTCTCATACTGAGTCCCTAAAGAGCCCAGTTTTTTATTTAGCTGAGCAAACAGACTTCTATCAGACTGTCAAGGACAGGGCCAAACCACAAACATGAAAAAAAATTCCTCCAATTCGTCATGCAAATAGCTAAGAAGTTCTGAGTTTAGGATATAGCAGTTTATCTCCAGACCATTCTGAACTTTCCATACCAACTTTCATCCACCCTAGTTTACTGCCAAATACAGAGAAAGAAGGCTCAAATTCTGCTTAGATAAGGTAGTGTAACTTTCTAGACATAAAAACCAAGCAAGAGTAGTCCCAAACTTCACAAACCCTACCTGGAAATGCAAGATGATGGTCCAGATCAAGCCCAGGGTTAACTTGGGGTTGCCATCTGTAATATCATCATTACGAATATTCACTAACTTCACCTGAAAAAGAAAGGAAAGCCAGTTTTAGAACCTGTGACTTTCTATTTGATTTTTGCATGCTTTTATTATTTTCACACAGTTAAATTAACTTTTTTGTCTAAGTTCTATGAATTCCAACACATAAAACATTTCCATCACCCTAAAAAGATACCCTATACTGTATCCATTGTTAATAGTTAAACCTTGCCCCACTTGTTCTGATTTTGCTCCTGGTCCTTTGTTTCACTTTTTTCCAGAATATCAAGTAAGTGGAATCACACAGCATATAACCTTTGTAACTGGGCTGTTTTTTTGTTTTTTGGTTTTTTTTCCAATTCAGCTTAATAGCCTAGAGATCTCCAATCAAGTTCTCCTACCACTCTTCACTTGTTAATTCCAACAAGTACTTATTAAATGCAATTGTGGACTACTCATTAAGATAGTTACTATAGGTAAAATCTTAAGTTAGATCATGTTCCCTGGCTGTACAGAACCTACAGTGCATTGGAGCAAATAAGGAAATGCCAATAAGTAAGTGTTACATTAGAAAATTACTATGGAAACACAGAGAAAGACAATTTCCCAAGTTAACGAGAACTGCTGACTCCAAAAATATACACACTATGTAATGTCATGTTGACCCTTGCTGTTGCTTGGCAACCCTAGCTACACCAAATCATTCTATACAGCTCCCTCTGAGGAGCTGGACCTCTCAATTCCTCTCCACATTTCTTTCTCTATACCATAAGTCAGCTCTGTATCTTTACATTTGCTCCTGATTTTTTCCCTGTGTCTCCTTTTAAAAGCAACCATACCAATTGTGCTTTGGTTCTCTCTTATCCCTCAATCCCTGAATTTGCTCCCATCATCAGGAAGGATTAGGAGGAAGGAAGGTGTGGAGAAACCAGTATGGACAGTGGGAGGATCACTAGCCCACATTTCAGGAGAGCTGAGTTAAAAAGACTCAGTTCCACTCTAACTTGTATGGTTGGAGGAAGTCATTTCAGCCAAGTCTCAGTTTTGTTATCTAAAATATTAAATAATCTGGACTACTGGATCTCTACAGTATCTTCCAAAGTGAACATTCTTATGCTCTTGGCATTCCTCCTTATGTTCATTTTCAATCTTACTCTCTTTACTGCTTCTCCCTTCTTGTGTCTAAAAATACCTTCTTGAAGCCAGGTATCTTCTTGAGCCACTGGCTCACGCCTGTGATCCTAACTACTCAGGAGGCTGAGATCTGAGGATCGCAGTTCAAAGCCAGCCCAGGCAGGAAAGGCCATGAAACTCCTATCTCCAATAAACCACCAGAAAACCAGAAGTGGCACTGTGGCTCACGTGATACCAGCCTTGAGCTGAAGAGCTGAGGGACAGTGCTCTGGCCCAGAGTTCAAGCCCCATGACCAACAACAAAAAAAAATCTTTTTGACAGGTGCTGGTAGCTCATGCCTCTAATTCTAACTATTCAGGAGTCTAAGATCAGAGGGTTGAGGTTCAAAGCCAGCTTGAGCAGAAAAGTCTGTGAAACTTCATCTCCAATTAGCAAGCAAAATGCTAAGCTAGAGGCATGTGTCAGGTGGTAGAGTGCTAGCTTCAAGCAAGTTGTACAAGAAACTCTTGATTTTAAGCTCTATTACTGCCCCCCCCAAAGTCATATCTTCCTTATCTAAGGAAGGAATGACTCCCTTCCCCTACATTTAGGTCTACTATACTCCAAATACTTTTCTCTTAAAACTGTCTTCTTGGCTAGGCATGATAGTCCCAGCAATCACGAACTTAAGACTAGAAGAACAGAAGACAGCAAATTTGAAGTTAGCCTGGGCTACATAGTAAAACTTCATCTTAAAACAATAAATTACTTATTACTTTAGGAAAAAAAATAACATTGAAAGCTGGGCACTGATGGCTCAAACCCGTAATCCTAGCTACTCAGGAGGTTGAGACCTCAGGATCATGGTTCAAATCTATCCTAGGCAGGAAAGTCCATGAGACTCTTATCTCCAATTAGCCACCAGAAAAGTTGAAGTAGAGCTATGGCTCAAAGTGGTAAAAAGCTAACCTTGAGCAGAAAGAGCTCAGGGACAGTACCAAGGCCCTGAGTTCAAGCCTTGCCACCAACCAAAAAAACTCCAACCAACCAACCAAACAAAAATACTATTCTCTTAAGATACCATTTCATGAACTAGTAATGTAGCTCAGTGCTACAGTGCTTGCCTAAGGAGCCTGAGGTTTGATCCCCCAGCACCAAACAAATCACCACTGAGGAACACCTAGAATCTTTTTTTCAGACCTGCCATCCACGTATCTAAGGGTACACCCTTATTCCATTTTCATAAAAATACAGCATTTTGTGTTGAGCTATGGTCAGTCTACCAGTTTCCATCTTTGGCATCTTGTTCATAAATACTATCACTCTTAAGGAGGCCACAAGTTCTTTGGAAGCGCTACCAAATGAGCAAGTTAAGAGTCATAACTGAGGGCTGGGAATGTGGCTCAGTGGTAGAGTGCTTGCCTAGTATTCATGAAGCCCCAGGTTCAACTCCTCAGTACCATATAAACAGAAAAGTCCAGAAGTGGCATTGTGGCTCAAGTGGTAGAGTGCCAGTCTTGAGCAAAAGAAGCTTAGGGACAGCACTCAGGCCCTGAGTTCAAGCTCCACGACTTGCAAAAAGAGTCAGCGTGAGCTGGTCAGATGTGGTATCTACTGAAAGCTTTCCTGTTACTAGGGACATGAAAGTATCCTTAAATAGAGTCCCAAATGCCAACATTCTCTACCAGGATGGTCTTACCTGTCGCTGTTTTAGGAAGTCTAGGGCAATCTGCACATTCTGCAGCCTATGAAAACGCATCCTGCCCTTCTCTCGAGGCTGCAAAGGAAAAAAAAGAGATGCTAACTTTACATATACCAACTTACGTACACATGTCTTTCCTCTTTCATTTCAAGGATTAAAAGACAACACAAAAACTCCTGAGGACTGAAGCCAGGCGTGGGAGCATTACATAAAGCACCCTTAAAAGCAGGGTCTGCATGAGTTTTATTAGGTTCTCTATAACCCCCAAAAGCCTTGTGCACCACTCTGCAACCCCAAAACACACATTATTTGGGCACCAATGCTTAGTGTCATGACTTCTCCATTGTGTTCTTTCATAGTATGTGGCAGAGCTTGATTCTAGATGTGAGGTTAATGGGAATACAGATTGGCTTCTAAAATCCAGTGAAATGCTATAGGTAAAAGGTAGAAAGCCCTAAGTACATACTGTGCAATAATGGACAGAGGCAACCTTACACGATCCTAACCACAGTAGTTTGACTAGAGTTACCCAGAGTTACCTCAGAGATGAGGTGTTCCACATGCTCAAAAAAAGTGGAAAAATCCACAATAGCAGGCTTAAATCGAAAGTAACTAATCTCTCAGGGAGACAAGTGTCCCTGTTGGAAAGTCACCTACAATCCCAGAAGAAAATAGTGGCAAGGGGCTGTTCAACATTATTAGCCCAAAGAAACTTGTTTTCTATAATTTCACCCTTTATGTCATACAACCTAAGGGAGAGAAGCTATCTCTAACCAGTGCCTCTGATTCCTTGTCTAAGACTTAAGTATTAAAGTATTACCTATTATAAAGTAAAATGTCTATTTGTCTTGCTAGTGGTACAGAAATGGCTATCTGCCTCTGAATTTCTTTTTTGGTCGGTCGTGGAGCCTGAACTCTGGGCTTAGGTGCTGTCCCTGAGCTCTTCAGCTGAAGGCTAGTGCTCTACCACTTGAGCCATAGCACCACTTCTGGCTTTTTCTGCTTATTAGTGCTGAAGAATCAAACTCAGGGCCTCATGCATGCATGAGCCACCTTCCTAGCCCTGCCTCTGAAATTTTTGTCTGTTCATTTTCCAATGGTTTTACTTTATTAAACTTGAACTGAAACATCTCTATCACTAAATTATACTTAGAATATTCTACCAGATGTCACAATTTCTCTGGGCAATATGATAACTTCTTAGGTCAAAGGCTTAGAAAAATAAATAAAATTTAAAAAGGTTATAGTAGTCATTTCAACTAAACTAATTGTGAATGTGGCTTACAGGGGGACATAGTCTAAAACAGGATTCTAAAACAATGGGATAGAGGATCAGTGAGGTGATGACATAACTTTAAGAGGTCAGAGGAGCCAGGCACTGGTGGTTTATGCCTATAATTCTAACTACTCAGGAGACTGAGATCTTATGATCACAGTTCAAAATCCAGCCTAGGCAGGAAAGACCACCAAAAAGCCAGAAGTGTGGCTATGGCTCAAGTAGTAGAGTGGTAGCCTTGAGCAAAAAGTTCAGGGACTGCTTTCAGGCCCTGAGTTCATGTCCCAGGACTACCATGAAAGAAAGAACGAAAGAAAGAACAGAAGGAAGGAAGGAAAGAAAGAAAGAGAGAAAGAAAGAAAGAAAGAAAGGGAGAGAGAGAGGAAGGAAGGAAGGAAGGATGGACGGAAGGACGGAAGGAAGGAAGGAAGGAAACAAGGGAAGGGAAGGGTAGAGGAGGGAAAGGGTAGAGGAGAGGAGGGGAGTGGAGGGGAGGGAAGGGAGAAGAAAAGAAGAAAAGAAGAGAAAGAGAGAGCACCAAGTAAGTATAGGGATATTGCCTAATCTGTTTTTGCAGAAAGATTTTAAATATAAAGGTATAATCATATATAAATACATACTAACTTTTATACATACTAACTTTTCTTCTAATATGCTTGCCATCAAAAACAACTTCAGAACATGCAAGTTATATCTCTGTCCTCTACAGCAATTAGAGACTACCCAAAGTATCTGCATGCAGTGAGTTTGCAAACATCAGGCTGTTTTTGAAAACAAATGACAGGTGCGAGGTGAGAACCTTGAGCCAGAGAGGTGTGCTATAGTTAGTCTGGACTGTGAAGCTGTGAGCAATCAACAGTCATGCTGTCAGCTAAACTATCCATAGTTCTGCAATCTGGACTCAGACAACACAACAAGGCACTAGAAAGCCATGGGTCTCCAGGTCACAGAGTCTACACACTGATTTTTTTTTTATGGTAACCATCCTCAGATAAACAAAACAATTCCCACACTAAGATCATATAGCAGTGACAAGGGGCACAATTAGTTTTAACCACTTTCTTTGGGACTCATATTCCCAGGTGGAAAAGGCAATTGGTGACTAAGCTACTTGGAGCTGGAGAACCATGCCTCTCTGATGTCCCTGCAGTGTCAGCAGTGCCAGCTGGGATGCTGGCATCCCCAGGAGGACCTACTACATCATCATCATCTTCCTCCTCCTGATCCTCGCTGTTTGTATGGCGCCAGGAGGGCATGCTCACCAGACGGAGGGTCTTCAGCCCTGCTGGCTCCTTTAGTCACCAACCAAAGCAAAGACACAACAGAGGAACAGGCAATTCACAAGACAAAGATGAGATGGAAATGAATGCAATATTTCTTAAAAGGTAAAAACAAAAAGGAAAATATCCTACTACCTCCAAAAAGAAATACAAAACCAAATCAAAATTAAAGCTGATGATCACATGGAACACTTCTTATGTTGAAATACACTTTCAGTTCTCCACGGTCACCTAAGAGAGTCTCTGCTTTTGTGACTCCACTAAGGGAGAAACATATCCTGAGATGAACTGAGAATTACCTGGATGCTATTTGTTGAAAAGATGGTATGACAATATCATAACACATGAAGGTTTTCAGAGGAAATTAAATCAGTATTTTTACCCTGTTCTGTAAACAATATCACCAAAAAGGATCACTTTTCAATACAAAATCACTATAAATTAATCAAATATAACACCCTCAATGCCTAAGACATCATTTTAATGGCTGAATAACATCTAGCACAGTGAAAATAAAATTCTGGTGACTTAAGACTTATAAATGAAGACCAAGGAAAACCAGAAATTATATGTATTAGTTTTTTTGTTTTTTGTTTTTGTTTTTGTTTTTGTTTTTTTTTTTGGTCTGGTCGTGGGGCCTGAACTCGGCCTGGGCGCTGTCCCTCAGTTCTTCAGCTCAAGGCTAGCCTTCTACCACTTGAGCCACAGAGCCACTTCTGGCTTTTTTCTTTTTGCTTATGTGGTGCTGGAGAATCAAACCCAGGGCCTCATGCATGCAAGGGAAGCGCTCTACCACTGAGCCACCTTCCCAGCCCCTACATGTATTAGTTATGTTAACAAAAAGTTCTGAGCCAGGCACAGTTGGTTCACACCTATAATCCTATTTACTTAGGAGGCTGAGAGCTGAGGATCATGGTTTCAAAGCTAGCCTAGGGAGGAGACTCCTATCTCCAATTAGCTTCCAGAAAAGTTGGGCATGGAACTGTTACTCAAGTGGCAGAGTGCTAGCCTTGAACAAGAAAGTTCAGGAACATTGGCCCAGGCCCTGAGTTCAAATCAGAGGACTGGCACAATTAAAAAAAAAAGTTTGTCAATTTTTGCCCAATAAAAATATAGAACTGCTGGGTGCCTGAGGCTCATGCCTGTAATCCTAGCTATTTAGGAGGCTGAGACCTGAGAATCCCAGTTCAAAGTCAGCCTGGGCCGGAAAAAAAGTCCATGAGACTTTTTTTTTTTTTTTGTCGGTCAAGAGGCCTGAACTATGGGCCTAGGTGCTATCTCTCAGCTCTTCAGCTCAAGGCTAGCACTCTACCACTTGAGCCACAGCGCCACTTCTGGCTTTTTCTGCTTATGTGGTGCTGAGGTATCGAACCAGGGCCTCATGCATGCAAGGCAAGCACTGTACCACTGAGCCACCTTCCCAGCCCCTCCATGAGACTCTTATCTCCAATTTACCACAAGAAAACGGGAAGTGGCACTGTGGCTCAAGTGGTAGAGCACTAACCTTGAGCTGAAGAGCACAGGGACAGCCCCTAGGCCCAGAGTTAAAAACCAACGACCAGCCAAAAAAAAAGATAAATTATATATATATATACTGTACCACAAGATTTAAAAAAAGAAACGAAAACCCAAATAGTAGGGCCAGTGAGAGCCAAGCCCAATCCTAGAAGAAACTGAGTATCACTTCAGCAGTGAATTATAATGTGCCAAATTCTGTTCTTTAAGCACAACAAACAATGACTAAGAATCCACCAAAGGCAGTGAGTGGGCTGGGATTCACAGACTGCTCAAGTTGTGTGCATTTTCAGGTCTCTGTTTTTACACAGATGTTTCTAATACTCAAACCAAACTTTTCCAAATAAAAATTAAATTGTCTATGGCACAAGAGAAAGAATATGAATAGCTGGGTACCAGTGGCTCACACCTGTAATCCTAGCTACTCAAGAGGCTGAGATCTGAGGATCGCAGTTCAAAGCCAGCCCAGGCAGGAAAGTCCATGAGACCCATATCTCCAATAAACCACCAGAAAACTGGAAGTGGCACTGTGGCTCAAGTGACAGAGTACTTGCCTTGAGCTGAAGAGCTGAGGGATAGTGCCTAGGACGAGAGTTCAAGCCCCATGACTGACCAAAAAAAAACAATAAACAAAACAAAAAAAGAATATGACCAGCAAGAGTCTTTAACTCCTATTTTCTGAATAGGGAGAAGGAATTTTTTTTTCTCTCTCCTCCCTACCTCAACCTGTTATCCTAACATAAATCCTTGCTAAAACTTAAAAAAGAAAGAAATATGAATTATACAGGAGAATTTGTGTTCATTATGACCAAATATAGAAATAATGGCCTATATTTAATCAGATATTAGGCCATACCTGAAAAATAACTGAAACAAAAAAGGGGGTTGGGGGTTGCTTAAGTGTCATAGCACCTTCCTAGTAAGTGTGAGGAGGCACTGAATTTAAACCCCAACACTTTAAAACAATAACAACAATGACAAACAAACAGCTGACAAGCCAAGCTGAGAGGATCAACCAGAATTTGATGCAGAAGCTCGCTCAGAAGCTTTTATTAACATAACTAATACATCTAATTTCTGGTTTTTCTCTGGTCTTCATTTGTAAATCTAGTAAGCCATCAGAATTTTATTTTCACTGTGCTACATGATATTACTCAGCACTTAAATTTAGCACTACTGATATGAAGGCATTCCTTACCATTAATTCTAGTACATTTTAGGACAAAGCAAGCATATCTAATTATCCAAGGAGCCTGGATGTTCTGCTTTCTGAGATATGCTCAGACATTAACTTTAGCACCTCTGCACATCTGTGAGACAAGACTCAACAAATCACAGAAGGGAGAAAGTGAAATGAATCAGGGAAAATTTAACTCTAAACACCCAGACTTTTAAATGTAAACTTCAGGTCCTCAGCTAAATGCAGAAAATTAGGAAAAAGCAAATCACAATAGATGGGAAAATGAGAGGAGTCTACATAGACCAGAAGAAAAAAAAAAATCTTACTCAAAAACATGTGAGTCTAATGTTCCTGAAATCCTAGTGTCTAGAAAAAGATGAAGAATACAGCAGTATGCAGCAATAAAAGAATATTTGATTCCTGATTTTGAGAATATATAATGCATATATTGACTTTACATCATCTGTAAACTCTGATTTAGAAATAAAAATAAACTCTATTAATTATCTCTCTTACTTCTTTCCACCTACCAGAGCAAGGAGGAAAGGTTGCTGTCCTCAAACTCAACAAGATAGACAAATATGCCACTAATAAAGCCACATTTGGAGGCCACTCATTGCAAGAAGGGAGAAGCTCACCAGTTTGATGCCTGAGAGGACCTCCAGCAGAGAGATCAGGTTATGGCCATCCCGCAGGTCTTCATAAAGATCATTGATGTGCTTACGGACCTGCAGAGGAGAGTAAAACAGGATAGTTTTAATTTAATCTGAAAATACTTTATTATCCTCAGAAGAATTTCTGGTTCTACATAACTATAAAGAATCTGAAACCAGAGCACTAATAAGATTATAAAATTTTCTGACTGGAATAAAATACATACGACAGGGGCTGGGAAGGTGGCTCAGTGGTAGAGTGCTTGCCTTGCATGCCTGAGGCCCTGGGTTCGATTCCTCAGCACCACATAAGCAAAAAGAAAAAAAAAAGCCGGAAGTGGCACTGTGGCTCAAGCGGTAGAGCGCTAGCCCTGGGCTGAAGAGCTGAGGGACAGCGCCCAGGCCCAGAGTTCAGGCCCCACGACCGGACCCCCCCCAAAAAAAAATACATACGACATGGTAACAATCTGAAGTTGTGTTTTTCAAATTCACACACCTTAAGCAACAATAAACAATATTCTATAAAGTCTGGACAAGGAGATTAGGGATTATAATGACCTAAAATTTTTTGGGAATTACTATGAGCCAAAATGGGATGGGGATAGCTAATGGTGAACATATGAGTCCAGCCAGTATCCAGCTTTGTAGTGTGCTAAAAGGGAATTAAACGCTAGGCACATACATTTCATAGAGTAGGCCTCTGATTTAACTCCTCGCTTACCAAATGCACTTGATATTTATTTTCCATGTGAGGAAATCAACTCCAATTTTCTAATTAAAACTAAGGAAAAACAGACCTCACCTTAAAGGGTAAAAAAGTGTGATTAATGTGAAACACTGAAATACATGCTTTATATGTCTTAATATGATCCTATTTTACACAGGAGGAAACAATTACAGAAATGAAGTAATTTGCACAAGGGAACCAAAGAAAAACATTGGCTCCAGATTAGTCTTTCTGATTTTTGGAACTTTTATTGTTAACTAGTATGCTTTATAATAAGCCATTATCTTGTTTTATTTATTTAATTCAAACTACTGCCTTGTGACATTTACTTATTATCCAATTCCATAGAAGCCAGGGCACATAGTGGCTTAGGTCTTATGGTTCTTTCCAAGTCTAGTGGCAACTCCACTGGTGATGCTAACAACACAGAACCAGAACAGACTGGAGAAAAAAGGCAGAACATGACTTAAAATTACATAAATAATTTAATTTTCTAGGTAACAATTTTTAAAGCCTAATCTTTAATAAAGAAGAAGTCACACCTAACAGAGGAAGCAGTAAAGGTTACTATCTGAGAACTCAACAAGATGGACCAACACACCATTGACAGAACTACATTTTCAGTCCACTCATCAGAAAAAGTATATTTCTATTTACTAAAACATTTCTGAGATTTTTTTTACCTTTTATTCACAATGATTAAAAAAGTATAAAGGTTTTTCCAAGTTGATTTCCATTCTGTACTCAAAGTGGAATGTCAGAGGCTGAGGCAAGAGGATCATATGATCATATTTAAGGCCTGTGTCAGTGACATAATGAGAGGAGGGGGGAGCAGCAGGTGGGAGAAGAGGAACAGAGAGAGCGATGAAGATGATCAGGTTGAAGTATTACATATATGAAAAACAGAACAATGAAATATTTTGAATTTGTTGTAGAAGGGAGAAAAGGGTAAAGGAGAATGATAAAGGGAGTAGGCTTGATCCAGATAACACTGTATACATATAAGGGAATTTCATAATAGAACACCCTACTTACACAAATAACATATGCTAATAAAGGTCCATAAAGAGGGTGTGTGTGTGTGTGGTGTGTGTGTGTGTGTGTGTGTGTGTGTGTGTGTGTGTGTGTGTGTGTGTGTGTGTGTGTGTGTGTGTGTGTGTGTGTGTGTGTGTGTGTGTGTGTGTGTGTGTGTGTGTGTGTGTGTGTGTGTGTGTGTGTGTGTGTGTGTGTGTGTGTGTGTGTGTGTGTGTTTTCTTTTAAGTAGAATATGGAGCCAGGCAGCAGTGGCTCCAAACCTGTAATCCTACTCAAGAGGGTAAGATCTGAGGATCACTGTTCGAAGCCAACTCAAGTAGGAAAGTCTTTGAGACTCTTATCTCCAATTAACCACCAGACAGCCAGGAAGTAGAGCTGTGACTCAAATGGTAGAGCACCACTCTTGAGGGGAAAATGCTAAGGGACAACATCCAGGCCCTCAGTTCAAACTTCAGTACCAGCATACACACACATACACAGACGTACACACATACAACCCCCAAACAAACAAAAAGACACCTAACCCAGACTTGTAGATATTACTGATTTCCATGGTATAACCAGCCCTACCAATTTCAAGCTGTGATGTTGGGAAGAAATGTATATGTTGCATGACACTGTATAGCATTTCCACCATAGATATAATACATTTAATTAATCTCATGAGCAAAAAAAATAACCTGCACTAAAATACCTATGTAGAGCTTTAAGTATTTCCTAATTTTATTCTAAATATAATTTAGTTATACGTTTATATAATAATCACTATGCTTAGCTATATAATTTAATCATTGCTATGCTTAGCAAGCTTAAAACTACTGAAGCTGTATCACATACCTCCCATGAGTCTATACAAGGTGCTCTACTGCAACAGTGGCTCAAGATTTCAATACTCCTCCCTCAAATGTGTCCAACAGGCGCTGGGAAGGTGGCTCAATGGTAGAGTGCTTGCCTTGTATGCATGAGGCCCTGCGTTCGATTCCTCAGCACCACATAAATAGAAAAAGCTGGAAGTGGGGCTGAGGTTCAAGTGGTAGTGCACTGGTCTACAGCTAAAGAGCTGGGGGACAGCACCCAGGCCCAGAGTTCAGGTCCTACAACCGACAAAAAAAAAAAATTGTGCCCAACATCTCAAGCTTGTGATATGGAACAACCTTAGTGCACCACTGATAGAAATAAGCAGTTCTACCACTCAAGCCACAGCGCCACTTCCGGCTTTTTTCTTTTTTGCTTATGTGGTGGCTCAAGTGGTAGAGTGCTAGTCTTGAGCTGAAGAGCTGAGGGACAGCGCCCAGGCCCAGAGTTCAGGCCCCATGACCGGACCCAAAAAAAAAAAAAAAAAGAAAAAAGAAAAAGAAAAGAAAAGAAAAAAAGAAATAAGCAGGTCATAAGGCCTGGATTTGAGAAGTCCAACTTTAAATGACAGTTAAGGAGTTAATGTTATGGAAGTAGCTGGAGATACCAGAATTTAATCTGGGTCAGCTGAGATCCTAGGTCGTAGAAGTCATACATTGAGGTGTTAGCTAAAGACATGGGAAATGTTGGGCTTCTTCAGTGAGAAGCAAGAAAGAAGAACAGAGAGCTAACGATGAATTGAGCCTTAGGGAGTAGCTAAAATTAGAAGGCAGGAGATGGAAAAGCAACTAGCAAAGAACAGGAAATAACCAAGTGAACACAAGAAAGTGAAATAAAGGCAGGAATACTAGTAGCACTAAATGGTAAAGGAGGGGTGAAGGAGGAAGGAGAAAATTTTAAGTGTTCCCACAAATAAGTAAAAGTGAGAAAACTTTTTTAGAGTGATGTAACACAAACCATGTCATAAATAAATGGTAGATTTAAAAATCAGAAAATAAGGGCTGGGAAGGTGGCTCAGTGGTAGAGCGCTTACCTTGCAAGCCTGAGGCCCTGGGTTCGATTCCTCAGCACCACATAAGCAAAAGAAAAAAAAAGCCGGAAGTGGCGCTGTGGCTCAAGTGGTAGAGCGCTAGCCTTGAGCTGAAGAGCTGAGGGACAGCGCCCAGGCCCAGAGTTCAAGCCCCACGACCGGACCCAAAAAAAAAAAAAAAAAATCAGAAAATAAGCAGGGCGCCAGTGGCTCACACCTGTAATCCTAGCTACTCAGGAGGCTGAGATCTGAAGATCACGGTTCAAAGCCAGCCCAGGCAGGAAAATGTGTGAGACTCTTATCTCCAATTAACCACAAAACCGAAGTAGTGCTGTGGCTCAAGTGGTAGAGCACTAGCCTTGAGCTGAAGAGCTCAGGGACAGCACCCAAGCCCAGAGTTCAATGCCCACTACTGACCCCCCCCCCAAAAAAAAATCAGAAAATAAGTAACTGTTTGACATTAAGGGTTAAGAAAAGAAGGGGCGGGCTGCGAAGGTGGCTCAGTGGTAGAGCGCTTGCCTTGCATGCATGAGGCCCTGGGTTCGATTCCTCAGCACGACATAAGCAAAAAGAAAAAAGCCAGAAGTGGCGCTGTGGCTCAAGTGGTAGAGCGCTAGGCCTTGAGCTGAAGAGCTGAGGGACAGCGCCCAGGCCCAGAGTTCAAGCCCCATGACCGGACCCAAAAGGAAGAAGACGAAGACGAAGAAGAAGAAGAAGACGAAGAAGAAGAAGAAAAGAAGGGGCAAAACTAGGGAAAATGAATAACTTTTTTAAAAAAGATTTTACACACTTCGCCATCCACATTTTAGGTATTATCACTTCAGTAAATGATACATGTAAGCTGGGCACTGGTGGCTGATGCCTGTGATCTTAGCTATCCAGGAGGCTGAGATCTGAGGAATGTGGTTCAAAGCCAGCTCAGGCAGGAAAGCCTGAGACTTTTATTTCCTATTAACCACCTAAAAAACAGAAGTACAGCTATGGCTCCAAGTGGTATAACATTAGCCTTGAGCAAAAAAAGCTCAGGGACAGTCCAGTTCTTGAGTTCAAGCCTCACAACTGACCAAAAAAGAAAGCGCACGCGCGCGCGCGCGCTCACACACACACACACACACACACACACAGAGATGGACAGTGTAGTACTTATCTACAATCCCAGCACTCAGACTGAGGCAGGAGGATTTGCATGTTTGAAACCAGCATGGACTACAAAGTAAGACCACCTCTCAAAAATTTAAAAACCGAAACAGATATATATATATATTAATATACACATATATTAATATATATACACTAAAAGGTATGTATTTGTACAATCATGCTTTCATTCCTCCAAGAAAGCCAATATAACAACTTGGTATACACAATTCTGCTTTTCTTCCTCCCCCTTCCCTCCCCTGTGGATCATGGGGCTTTAACTCAAGGCTTGGATGCTGTCCCTGAGTTCTTTTGTTCAAAATTAGAGGTTCTACCACTTGAGAGACAGCACCACTTTCGGTTTTCTCATGATTAATTGGAGATAAGAGTCTCATGGTCTTTCCTATTTGGGATGGCTTCCAACTGTGATCCTCAGATTTCAGCCTCCTGAGTAGCTAGGATTACAGGTATGAGCCACCAGCACCTGGCTGCTTTTCTTTTTTTGAATCAAGGGCTTCCTATGTTGATTAGGCTGGTCTCAAACTCCTGGCCTCAAGAGATCTTTCTGACTCAGTCTCCTAATAAGCTGGAACCAGAGATATGTTTCCCTTGCAGGTTTTATTGTACTTGACATTGTTCTTCCATAAGTAATTACACTGGCTGTATTTTCCCCCATTTAAAAATGTTCTAGGTAAACAGGGGAAAAAAGAGATTTTATTCTTGATAAGACCTGTATATAGGTATAAAACTTGGGAGTGGGCATTAAATCATTATTTCAATAAATTACAGTAGGGCTTGAGAGCCTAATGAAACTTGTTATCACTAGAATATTAACACCACAGAAGACTGCAAATTAAAAGGAAGCATCTTAAGTGTGAAGTTAATTTCACATCAAGGCCTCAATGACTCCTCCCAAAATTCTAATTTGGTTTTACACCTATGAGAAAAATTCAACACATTCTAAAGCATTTGGATGATTACTAGCTTATTATATCTCTCAATCTTTGTTTGCCTGACTATAATTACCAAGTATATAAATAAAATTACCAGAAAAAATATACAAAAAAGCTTTCAGAAGAGGAAATGAGGAGAAATTTTCTATTTTCCCCTTAAGCATTTTCAACAACAAACAGATGTTGGTGGCTCATTCCTGTAATCCTGACTACTCAGGAGGTTGAGATCTGAAGTTCAAATCCAGCCCTGGCAAACTAATCCAAGAGACTCTTATCTCTAATAAACCAGCAAAAATCCAAAAGTGGAGTTGTGGCTCAAGCAATAGACCACCAGTTCCAATTAAAAAAGCAAGTAGATGGGCTGGGAAGGTGGCTCAGTGGTAGAGCGCTTGCCTTGCATGCCTGAGGCCCTGGGCTCGATTCCTCAGCACCACATAAGCAAAAAGAAAAAAGCCGGAAGTGGCGCTGTGGCTCAAGTGGTAGAGCGCTAGCCTTGAGCTGAAGAGCTGAGGGATAGCGCCCAGGCCCAGAGTTCAGGCCCCACGACCGGACCCAAAAAAAATAAAAATAAAAAAAAAATAAAAAAGCAAGTAGCCAAGCTCTGGTGGCTCACACCTATAATCCTAGCTACTCAGGAGGCTGAGATCTGAGGCTCGAGGTTCAAAACCAGCCCAGGCAGGAACATCCATGAGACTCATTTCCAATAAACCACTAGAACACCGGAAGTGGCGTTGTGGCTCAAGTGGTAGAGCGCTCGCCTTGAGCTGAAGAGCGCAGGGACAGCACCCAGGCTCAGAGTTCAAGCCCCACAACCAACAACAAAAAAAAAGCCAAGTAAAAGTGAGAGTCTTTGAGTCCAACTCCCAGTACTGGCATACACGTATGCGTGTGCATACACGCACGTCTGCGCACATGCACACGCACACACACACGCACACACACAGCTCAATTTCCTTGACCAAACTATGTTAAAGAAAAATAAACAGGTCATATGGCCTGGTGCCAGCCGGAACGATGACTAAACCTACCCCTTACCTGAAAAAAAAGAAAGAAGGAAGGAAGGAAGGAAGGAAGGAAGGAAGGAAGGAAGGAAGGAAGGAAGGAAGGAAGGAAGGAAAGAAAGAAAGAAAGAAAGAAAGAAAGAAAGAAAGAAAGAAAGAAAGAAAGAAAGAAAGAAAGAAAGAAAAACAGGTCAGAGAAAAATTTCAAGAGTGAAGTATGTTTTTGACTCTCTTCTATACTTCAAATATTTAAAGTGTAGAAAATAAAGAATGAGCTGAGTAATTTAGATGGATTTCTGAACTGTAAAGAGGAAATTCTAAACATTTTTCAAGGAAAAGTCAAACACTAAAAATCATGCTTGCCTAGTATTCATGAAGCCCTGGGTTCGATTCCTCAGTACCACATAAACAGAAAAGGGCAAAAGGGGGACTGTGTAGAATGGTTCAAGTGGTAGAGTGCTAGCATTGAGCAAAAGAAGTTTAGGGACAGTGCCCAGGCCTTGAGTTTAAACCCTAGGATTAGCACAAAAAAAAAAAAAAAAGAGGGGGTGGGGCCATGGCGAAATCTATTCCTGTAATCTTAGTTATTCAGGAGGCTGAGATCTGAGGACTGCAGTTCAAAGTCAGCCCAGGCTGGAAGTCCCTGAGACTTCTCTATCTCAAATTAATTACTAAAAGGCTAGAAATGAATGCTGGGTGTGGTGGCTCACTCCTGTAATCCTAGCTATTCAGGAGGCTGAGATCTGAGGATCAAGGTTCAAAGCCAGCCCAGTCAGGAAAGTCTGTGAGACTCATCTCCAATAAACTACTGAGAAAACCGGAAGTGGTATTGTGACTCAAGTGATAGAGCACTAGCCTTGAGCTGAGGAGCTGAGGGACAGTGCCCAGGCCCAGAGTTCAAGCCCCACAACTGACAATAAAACAAAAACAAACAAACAAAAAACCCCACTAGAAAGGACACTATGGCTCAAAAGCTCAAGGGCAGTGCCCAGGTTCTGAGTTCAAGCCCCCGGAGTGGCACCCCCAAAAAATAAATAATATAATCCCCTAAAATTTTTGGACTCCAATAATAGTACCAACAAACCCTGATTTACAGAGATTCTCTTAAGATGAAGTAGATTCTAAAATTCACAAAAGGTAATTTTACTTAGTACTCAGGTACTTTTGGCATAGGACATGGAGTCACCAAGTTTAGACAGAGATGGCCACAGAGCTATCTCCACAGGAAATACATGGGAAACAACGGCAGCACTTTAGCCAGCAGGCTGCACCCCTCTCATAAACTCCCTTGCCAACCTCCGCTGACATTTCCCACAGATATGAATAGAGAGGTGTAAAAGGCCCTGTACTATCTGGGGAGCAAGAGGTAAATGGTCCCCAGCAGTCTGCTGGTAGTCTTAGTGCTACCCTGTGTTCAACTAGAGCCCCAAATATAAAAGAAAAAGGTAGCAATGGTAGAGTACATGTAGCTTGAAAGCCTTGGACGGCATCCTAAATTCTTACTAAAAGTTCCAAGAAAGCCAATGGCTTCTAGAGTAGACATATGAATTAGAAATAAAAAGAATTATTCAATTTGCTACATTAAATATTGCCCTTTCCTTTATATCCACTAATCTCTTAAGTTAGTAAGAATGAATCAGGTAAACCTCCTCCTGAGGAAAGATAGCAAAATTTATCAGGACCTAAACATGTGTCTACATATTATATATATGTGGATAATGTAAATAAGACTTCACTTAAAACCCTAATTTTTCTTTTTTGATGGCTCTGGTACATTATACTCTTTCTTGGGTTTGTGGGCTTGCATTCAAAGTTACATTGTTTACATATTTCAGATGTTAACCTCCTTAACTCTTTCTTTTTTTTTTTGAGTACGGTCATGGGGCCTAGGCACTGTCCTTCAGCTCTTCAGCTCAAGGCTAGCACTCTACCACTTGAGTCACAGCGCCACTTCCGGGTTTTTTCTTTTTGCTTATGTGGTGCTGAGGAATCGAACCCAGGGCCTCAAGCATGCAAGACAAGCGCTCTACCACTGAGCCAACTTCCCAGCCCCCTCCTTAACTCTTAAAAGAATGGATCAATCACATTCTCAATTAATAGAGGAATACATTTTCTTATTCCAGAACAAATTTTCCCAAAGAAATTTGGGAGATCCCAAATTAACTACAACTTGGGAGGCTTAACTAGTTTTGATCTTACAATGATCTCACAAATACAGCATTAGTGGGTATGCTTGGACAATCAAGCCAAGGACATTTGAATTTAAAAAAAAATCCTGATCCCTAACTTTTAACACAAGCTCAAAGAATTCAAGTTTACAGCAATGACTAACTAGCAGCAAATCTTTCTCTAATATCGCAAGATGAACAAATGCTGTTTGAACTATGCAGCTAAGAGCCCGAGAAGAGATGGAAAATAGTCAAGGGTTAAGTAAAGCTCTGGCTGGCCGCCAATATCAAACAATGCTATGATGTGTTCCTCTAGTTTCCCCATCCCTGGGCCTCCTGTCATCACACAGCACCGAGGCTGAGATCCAACAGGCAGCATCAGCTACAAATGTTCAGCAGGGAACCTGAGCATTTCAAAGTCTGAGGGAGGACAATTCAACTCTTATACTGTTAGAGAGTAGTATGAAAGGAGAGTAAATGGAGGTATGTTTAATAGAAAGAACTAGTAATTTTTATCACAAGACTCATGATAGATTTAGGAAAGTCATTTAACCTCTCTAATTCTCTCTCCAAAAGTTGTAAAAACTGGGAAGATAAAATACCTTCACTTCCTTTGAGGTTACTGTGGGAGTCAAGTCAGATAAAATGCACTTCAAAACCATTATTTAAGACTGGGAATGTGGCTTAATGGTAGAGTGCTTGCCTAGAATGAATGAAACTCTAGGTTTAATTCTTCAGTACCACATAAACAGGGGGTGAAAAAAGCTGGAAGTGGCACTGTCGTTCAAGTGGCAGAGTGCTAGCCTTGAGAGAAAAGAAACTCAAGGATGGTGCTCAGGCCTTGAGTTCAAGCCCCACCACTGGAAAAAATACACACACACACACTCACATACACACACACGTTGTTTACTCAAGGTAACAAATATTTATTGGATACTTCTCATATCCCTATGCAGTATTTGACAGGAAAAGTAGCTTAATACTGTCCAAACCCTCTATGAGCAATTTTCAGAGGAGAATGATACATGAACATAGGCATCAGTTCAAAGTTATGTAGAATAGAGATGGGAAAAAAATGGTTTAGGAGCTGGGAAAGTAGCTTAGTGGTAGAGTGCTCACCTAGTATGCAAGAAGCCCTGGGTTCAATTCCTCAGTACCACATAAACAGAAAAAGCCAGAAGTGGCACTGTGGCTCAAGAGGTAGAGTGCTAACCTTGAGCAAAAGAAGCTCAGGAACAGTGCTTTGGCCCTGAGTTCAAGCCCTAGGACTTGAAAGAAAAAAGAAATTGGTTTAGTTATCATAATGGAACTCAGGAAAGTTATAGTGAAGCTCATCCTGAAAGAGTTAGTGGCCAAGCTCAGAAGGCTGTGATGTGAGAGAGAGAGAGAGAGAGAGAGAGAGAGAGAGAGAGAGAGAGAGAGAGAGAGAGAGAGAGAGAGAGAGAGAGAGAGAGAGAGAGAGAGAGAGAGAGAGAGAGAGAGAGAGAGAGTATAAAGGTATACAGGATATAGAGAGCAGTGAGTTGTCTAGTATGACTATGGCACAGGTTACACAGGAGAATCTGGAAATAACATTGGACAGGCTAGTTGTTACCAGATTGCAAGGCTTTGCATCATGAAAATTATCTACAGGCAATGGTTACCACTGAAGGAATTTATAGTTTGTTTTCCCTGCCTCTCTTCCATCCTTCTTGGCCATGACACTATAAAAAGTAAGATACAATATCTGCACTCAAGTTACAGTCTAGCACAAAGATGCTACATAAGTAAATGCTATAAGATAAATACAAAGGAATATCAGGGGGCACAAAAGAAAGGGTAGTTGATGCCACATGGGAAGATTAGTAAAGAATTTAGTGAAAAGATATTAAGTTGACATTATTTAGGTAGAACAGACTTTGGGGCAAGACCACAAGCAGAGAGAACAGCAGAACAAAGATACAGAGCCATAAAATAGCATGCCACATAATTTAGCCAGAACTTAAGGTAAGAGGGGAATTTGGCACTATGAGCCTAGAAAGGCAAGCAGAAACCAGAGCCAGTATTACAGGTTAAGAGCATGTGTTAGGAAGTTCAAATTGCCTGAATTCTAAAGCTTCATTCTGCCTCTTTCTAGCAGCATAGCCTTGAATATGTTACACACCCTTCCTAGACCTCACTTATTCACTGATAAAATGAAGCTATTAATAGATCTTACAAAGTCACTGAAGGATTAAACCAAATAATCCATGTAAAAGATTTGGTATAAAATCATTTGTAGGAAGCCCTCAGTATGCTATTACAATCAGTATTGTCGTAGTTGTTATTACTGAACACTTCATTAGAAAACCATTATGGTGGTCAAGGCAAGATATGAAAAAGCACAAAACATAGCAAAGGTGATAGCAAAGACAGATCCAAGCGCTCTCTCCGGGGTGGAAAGCAATCCACTGGTACCTGACTTGGTAATAAGGGACAGATTACCAGAAGTACTAAATCAAGGTGTCCACCAAACTGGGAAAACTAGGTACACAAGTAGAAATATTTAGACATGTCAAACAAAGGATATTCCTGAGAACATCAGATGAATATGTCAATGATACCTGAGAAACACGCATCATTGTTTTGGGTAAGAATGAAGAAAAGGCTCTACCTTTTCTGTATCCGGATCTTACACTTTGAAAATCACCCTAACTTGCAGTCCTTAGTCCTAAGTAGCCCTAAGGAGCCATGTGTGATTTATATGACCATCTCCTGGGTTAAAGTTTCCTGAACTATATATAGATGGACAACTACTTATGGAAAAAAAAAAAAAAAAAAAACTCCACTGGTGCTGGTGGCTCAGGCCTATAATCCTATTTACTACGCAGGAGGCTGAGGTCTGAGGATTGCAGTTCAAAGCCAACCAGTGCAGGAAAGTCTGAGACTCTTATCTCTAATTAACCACAGAAAAAGCTAGAAGTGGCATTGTGGCTCAAGTAGTAGAGTCTGGCCTTGAGCAAAAGGAGCCCAGGGACAGCACCAAGGCCCAGAGTTTAAGCCCCAGGATCAACAAAGGGAGGGGAGGGGTGGGAAAGTGAGGAGAGAGAGGAGGGGAAGGGAGGATCCAGAGTTTTGGCCCCAGGACTGGCAAGAAGAGAAGAGGGGGAAAGGGAGGCAAGGGGAAGGAGAAGAGAGGATTTCAAGGCATAGACAAAAATGTTAAATGTTACAAAGAAATTAAATTAAGAGGAAGATAAATTTTACAAGTGAAGGTGGCAATTAGGAAATCACTGATGTAGCAGGGCATGGTAGTACATACCTATAATCCTAGCACTAAGGAAGCAGAGGCAATAAGACTGTAAATCTGAAGTTGGTCTGGGAGAGATCCTGTTTGAGACAGAATGTATCAAGAACATGGGCTTTTCCTAGAGCAGCAGGAATTACTAGAACTCATAAACTTCATGCTAATCTGTCACACAGTAGACAATACTGTTGGTAGCATGTCTCTGCCTTGATTTGTGTGTGCGTGCGTGCCAGTCCTGGGGCTTGAACTCAGGGCCTGGGCACTGTCCCCTGTGCTTTATTTGCTCAAGTTTAGCACTCTACTTCTGGCTGTTTAGTCATTAATTGAACATAATAGTCTCATAAACTTTCCTGCTCAGGCTGGCTTTGAACTGTAATCCTCAGATTTTAACTTTTTTTAAAATTTTCGGTAGTGGGGTTTGAACTCTGGGCCTGGGTGCTATACCTGAGCTCTTCAGCTCAAGGTGAGCAGTCTACCACTTGAGCCACAGTGCCACTTCCTGTTTTCTGGTGATTTACTGGAGATAAGAATCTTACGAACTTTCCTGCCTGGGCTGGCTTTGAACTGTGATCCTCAGATCTCAGTCTCCTGAGTAGCTAGGATTACAAATGTAAGCCACCAGCCCCCGGCTATGATTTTAGCTTCTTGAAAGCTAGGATTACAGGTGTGAGCCACCAGCTCCAACCTCTGATTTGATTTTAACAACAAAAATTTACCTCAAGGGGCTGGGAAGGTGGCTCAGTGGTAGAGTGCTTGCCTTGCATGCGTGAGGCCCTGAGTTCGATTCCTCAGCACTACATAAGCAAAAAGAAAAAAGCCGGAAGTGGCGCTGTGGCTCAAGTGGTAGAGTGTTAGCCTTGAGCTGAAGAGCTGAGGGACAGCGCCCAGGCCCAGAGTTCAAGCCCCATGACCAGACCCCCCCAAAAAAAAAAAAATTTACCTCAATACTAGCTGTTCTGGAAATAGTCTGTGTCACTTGAATTACATGGTGGAAATTTTTACATAAAAACCCATTACCTGAAGACTTAAAATGTATATATTTGGGGCTGAGAAGGTGGCTCAGTGGTAGAGTGCTTGCCTTGAATGGTTGAGGCCCTGGGTTCAATTCCTCAGCACCACATAAGTAGAAAAAGCCAGAAGTAGTGCTGTGGCTCAAGTGGTAGAGTACCAGCCTTGTACTGAAGAGCTGAGGGACAGCGCCCAGGCCCAGAGTTCAGGCCCCATGACAGACCAAAAAAAAAAAAAAAAAAAAAAAAAAAATGTATGCACTTGGCCAAGCACCAGTGGCTTATGCTAGTAATTCTAGCTATTTGGAAGGCTAGGAAGGATCATGGTTCCAGGCCAGCCCAGGCAGAAAAGTTCATAAGAACTGATGGCATACAACTGTCATCATATGAAAGAAGTCTAAAATAAGTGGTTCATGGTCCAGGTAGTACCAGATTAGGAAGCAAGACCCTACCTCAAAAATAACCAGATCAAAAGAGGGTTGAAGAAGTGGCTCAGTAGTACAGCACCTGCCCAATAAGCATAAGGCTCTGAGTTCAAAAATATCAGTACAAGCCAGGCACTGCTGGCTCATGTCTGTAATCCTAGCTACTCAGGAAGCTGAGATCTGAGGATCTCAGTTTGAAGTCAGCCTACGCAGGAAAGCCAAAAAGACTCTTATCTCCAATTAATCACAGAAGAAAAAAAAAAAAGCTGGAAGTAGCACTGTGGCTCAAGTGGTAGAACACTAACCTTGAACAAAAAGGAGCTCAGAGACAGTACCCAAGCCCAAAGTTTGAGCCTCAGGTCCAGGGGAAAAAAAAAATCTCAGTACTGCTTCCTCCCTACCTCCCCGCCAAAAAAGATTTGTGTACTTTATTTTACTTTTTGGCAACACCTAAATCTTATCCCTAGTCCTTTTTAGTGTTTGTTTTGCAAGTAGGTTCTTGCATTTTTGTGACCTTGGACTGATATCCAACAACTCTATTTCCCACAGAGGGAAGAGGAAGAGGAAGAGGAGGGGAGGGAGAAAAAAGGGGGGAAGGGCACTAAAGGAAGGAAGGAAGGGGAGGACAGGAAGGAAATGGAAAAGAAAAAGAAATGGTTTATATTTTTTTTAAACTAAGAACTGTGTTCTTATAATCCCAGGTATCATCTTTTATCCCCAACCTGAGTCTTTCTGAGATAGTAGCATGTTAATACTGTTTCCTCTATACAGGAAGGGAAGGAGGGAAAGAGTAAGTCACATGCAAATCCTTACAGACATGCCCATAGCAAGCAATTTGAACTTGTCTCCAAGAAGGGGAAAGAGCAGGAAGAGAAGCATATGAAGGAATTCTACCTTCATCAAGTGCTTGTTGACCCATTTGGTAAACGTTTTCTTCTGAACCCGGTCCCGCTCATCTGCAAAGGAAACACAGAAGGCATTTCAGTTAGTGCTATGCAAGCAACAAGTTTCCAAACCTCTGTTTTTTATACACTCCTTTCTTTAGAATCTCTTTAAAGGGTTGACTTTACATACAGAACACAGGGCAATGACTTCTTGTTAGAAAAGCTTGTCCTATCCAAATTTTCTCTTTGGTTAGAACAATATTGTCACCAGGTGCTGGTGGCTCATTCCTATTACCCTAGCTACTCAGAAGGCTAAGATCTGAGGATTACAGTTCAAAGCCAGCCCGGGAAGGAAAGTCCATGAAACTCTTACCAACAAACCACCAGAAAACTGGAAGTGGCACTGTGGCTCAAGTGGTACAGCACTAGCCTCAAGCTGAAGAACTGAGGCACAGTGCCCAAGCCCAGAGTTCAAGCCCCAGAACCAACCAAAACAAAACCCACAATATTGTCACTACAAATTAAAAAGAATCACATGCCTCAAAAATCATGTTATAACCAGGTGCCAGTGGCTCATGCCTATAATCTAAGCTATTCCACAAAACAGTGATCTGAAGATAGTTGTTTAAAGCCAACCTACCTAGACAGAAAAGTCTGCGAGACTCATCTCCAATTAACCACCAAAAAGATGAAACTTAAAGCTGTGGATCAAGAGGTAGAATACCAACCTTGAGCGAACAAGCTAAGGGACAGGTCTTGAGTTTAAACCTTAGTACTGGCACAGAAAAGAAGAGGGGAAGGTGGAGAGCAAAAGGGAAGAGGGGTGGGGGAAGGGGAGAAACGCCACACCAGAGCTTCATTCCTTCTCCAGACATATTTATTTAGCAATCATATTCATTAATATCTCATATCACCTTATCTTCTTGATCTTCACTCATTCTTTTTGTAAACTATTCATTAAAGGCAGCTAAAATTACTGAAGTTGATGCTATATAAATATGGGGAATTCAAATCTGCCCTCACTTATCCCAGGGTTTCACCTAACTAATCTGCCATTGCTACGTTCAATATGAACTTAACATCCAAATCTGAGTTACCATCTCTGTTTAACACTTTTCATTTCATGTCATGTGCAGACTGGATCATAATAATCTCTAACTACAGTTTCATTTAAATCACTAACACCATACTATTTATTTTTCCTTCCTAGCATGATGTGTCTCCTCCAAATACTACTCCTTCCTTAAAAGTTGATGTTGTTTATTCATTTATTTATTCAGATAAAGTCTTTACTAAACTAGGCGTTAATAACAAAAATATCAATGTCATAACGCCTATCTTCAAAACAGATGATAATAGTAAGCAAAGAAGGAAAGTAATTTCACTGCATTTTGAAGCACAATTCTCATACAGAAGTATTTTAGCCTACCTGAGTAGGGAAAGAAAGCATGGGAGCCGGGCACCGGTGGCTCAAGCCTGTAATCCTAGCTACTCAGGAGGCTGAGACCTGAGGATCCCAGTTCAAAGCCAGCCCGGGCAAGAAAGTCCGTGGGTGAGACTTTTATCTCCAATAAACCACTAGAAAACCAGAAGTGGCGCTGTGGCTCAAGTGGTAGAGTGCTAGCCTTAAGCTGAAGAGCTGAGGGACAGCGCCCAGGCCCAGGGTTCAAGCCCCATGACTGACAAAAAAAAAAAGAAATCATGGGGGTAGTAAGTTTCTTAGAGGAGTAACTTACTTTTTTTAAAAAAAATGTTTGTTTTTTTTAATCAGTCGTGGGGTGTGAACTCTGGGCCTGGGTGCTGTCTCTCAGCTCTTCAGCTCAAGGCTAGTGCTCCACCACTTGAGCCACAGTGCCACTTCCAGCGTTTTCTGCTTATGTGGTACTGAGGAATTGAACCAAGGGCCTCATGCATGCAAAGCAAGCACTCTACCACTGAGCCACCTGGTAACTCACTTTTTAAAAAATGACTAGGGCCAGTGGCACTGTGGCTTAAACAGTAGAGCGCTCGCCTTGAGCTGAAAAAGCTGAGGAATAATGCCCAAGCCCTGAGTTTAAGCCCCACAACTGACAAAAAAAAAAATCTATTTAAAAAATGACTAGGGCCAAGGGCTAGTGGCTCACACCTATAATCCTAGCTACTTAGGAGGTTGAGATCTGAGGATCAGTTTGAAACCTGAAGCAAGAAAGTCCATGAGAAATGCATGTCCAATTACCCTCCAAATAAACAGAAATGGAGGTGTGGCTGAGGTGGTAGAGCACTAGCAAAAAAGCTCAAGGAAAGTGTTCAGGTCCTGAGTTCAAGCACCAGAGCCAGCACAAAACGAGGATAGGAGGGTGAAGAATGAAGCTCAGTGGTAGATCACTTGTCTAATAGGAGCACGGTCTTGAGATTCAATCTCAAGGACCACAACACTAACAAAAAGACTAGAAGTTAACTAGAAAGAAAAGAGAACTGTACATTACGCTATATGAAATGCAAACTCTTGAAGACAAGAAAGACATTATTCTCATAAAACTACTCAGAAGCAGGGATGATTGAATGATACGATGTTTTATAGGTAGCAATGAGGCTTAAAACTAGATAAAATAGCAGTGGGCAAAATCATGACTTTTCAAAACAAGCTGAATAAAAAACCCAAAGTATATCCTATAGGCAAGAGGAAGCATTGAAAGACTTTAAATAGTAGAATGACTTCATCAGATTTGTATTTTGAGAAAAATTATTCTGGCTACCTTTCTTGACAACTTAAGTTCCCAACAGTCTCTTTGTCATCCATATTTTTTTTTTTTGCACTTACAGTCTAATTCTACTTTCAAAAAGTTCTTACTCTAAAGATACAGGTTTTGTTTATTTTTCTTAGAATTTCTTAAATTTTACAAGTTAGCAGTAATAGGTCAAATAGATGGGAAAGTGTACAGATTTTCTTTTAAACTAGTCAATATTTTTTAAGAAGTACATGCATTTGGTTTTAGCCTACTACCTCATTTCTTTTAGACCTCAAGATGTAAGTCTTTTCAGTTTTACTACTATTAAGTTATTCCCTTCACCTAACAAGTCCTTCTAGGGAAAACTGGCCTTACAAGTTACTTCCAAAATTAAGTAACTGACTTTCAGTTCAGGAGGAAAAAGAGTGAAGTACTTTTCTGAATATAGTTATTAATAAAGGCTACCTGATTAGAAGCCCTTGGTAAGACTAGTTGGCCAGCTTAGAGCTAAGCCATAAGCTCCTCCGAAAAAAAAGGTTTTATAGACTTCCTTTGCCCCTAAGAGGTAGAGGACACTCTATTTTAGGATCCTATGTTGACAAGTCAATCAATTTCATGAAAGTCTTTCCCTGATTTAAACATCAGGAAAAGAAACATTGCAATGTCTAAAGTTCAATCTCTTAATATTTTATGAGAAAATTTACTAAGGAACCCAAAAAACAAACTTAAGACTTTAAGAATACTCCAGACTTTAAGAATATTCCCAACAGGGGGAGGGGGGAGGCTGGGAAGGGATGTGAAGGGTAAACAAAGGAGGAGGCTGCAATGCTTGGTAAGAAATGTATGCATTATCCTGCCCATGTAATTGTAACTCCTCTGTACAGTATGTTCACAAATAAAATAAAATTAAAAAAAAAAGAACATTCCCAACAGCTCAGACTTTCAAACTATTTTAAAAGTTCTAGATTTGGCTTCTTACACACAAATTCCAGGACCAGCCAAGATATTTCTACCTCATACTAAAGATACAAGCCTCAGAAAGTACCCTTCTGTAAGAGGAAACAGTCAAAGGCAAAATTAATTTTGATGTTCCTTATCATCTCCAACAAAAGCTCAGCTGTCCAATAGGAAATTCTTGGATTTAACACTTCAGGCAACAATGATTTATCAATTCCTTAGGAGTTGCTGAATTAGAAGTCTTTAATTACGAAGATGTAATACTTGTTCTCAACTTTATTAAGACTACTACTACAAGTCTCCCTCATGCACCTACCAATATTTTCTCTAATTTTTCTTTATTTTACCTTCATTGGCAGAGATGACCTTTCACAAAATCTAGGTCTATCCTTCCACCTGACATCTGGACCCCACCTTTTCCATCGCCTTGGGAACTTTAATTCAAAGTTATTCCAACAATTAATCCAACAATTTAATAACATAAACTAAAGTAGGGAGGCAACAGGAATGTAAAGCGTGAAAGGAGATCTGTATGAACAGTAGCAGAAGAGTGGATGGCCGGTAACTGTTGACAAGTCTTGGTGGGATAAAGAACAGAAGAATTCAAGGGAAGTCTTTTGTTTCTAGCTAAAGCACTGGAGGGGAGTGGTATCTCTCAATAATGAAAATAAGAGGCATAGAAGATAAGTAATGAAGTGTTAAAAATCTTCTTTCAGACAGCTGAAATTTTAAGGCTCAAATTCATAAAAGCTATCATTAATTGCAGATCCAGATTTGATGGCTAGTGCAATGACAAGAACGGAGAACTAAAGCCGGGCGCTGGTGGCTCACGCCTGTAATCCTAGCTACTCAGGAGGCTGAGATCTGAGGATCGCGGTTCAAAGCCAGCCCGGGCAGGAGAGACCGTGAGACTCCTATCTCAAATAAACCACCAGAAAACCGGAAGTGGCGCTGTAGCTCAAGTGGTAGAGCACTCGCCTTGAGCTGAAGAGCTGAAGGACAGCGCCCAGGCCCAGAGTTCAAGCCCCATGACCGACAAAAAAAAAAAAAAAAGAGAACGGAGAACTGATTTCAACAAATCTGCATCACTACTTTGTACACACCACTCCTTTATTCATAATCCTTTAGTGACTCCCAAAGGACCAGAGGATCAAGTCCAGCTCTTTAGTTTTCACATTCAAAATCTCCTACAACCTTATAAAATTCAATTCTGTTTTTTATTCACAAAGTTTTAGGATCATGAAGGAAACAAAAACAAGACCTGGCCTTTGACCTCAAGGAATTTACAATCTCTACACTCTTCCAATGTTATCTCTTACTAGACTCAACTACAATCATTCTGATTTCAGAGCTTTCAAACATACCTTTCTCAACCCTGTCCTTCTCCTTTTAAGATCCAAACATTTGGATGGTGGTGGCACTTAAAAGAGTACTCAGTGTACTTAGTAGTAAGCATGTACCTATTTTTAGAGATTGTTGTAAGTAAGTCCCATTTCGCTATCTGAACTGCATTCTCTGTAGCCAAAGTCTATGTTTTAAACAGGATGTGGTGCTGTGACTCAAGCAGAAGAGCACTAGCCTTGAGTACAAAGAGGCTCAGGGACAGTGCTCAGGCCCTGAGTTCAAGCCCCCAGGACTATCCCTCCCTTCCAAAAAAAAAAAAAAAAAGCTTTAAATATTCAATATTTAGGCCAGGTGCCACTAGCTCACCCTTGTACTCCTAGCTACTCAGGAGGCTGAGCTCTGAAAAATCTAGTTCAAAGCTAGTCCTAAACAGGAAAGTCCATAAGTCTCTTATCTCCAATTAACCACCAAAAAGCCAGAAATGCAACTGTGACTCAGGTGCTAAAGTGTTATCCTTGAACACAAAAACTCCAGGACAATGCCCAGGCCCTGAGTTCAAATCCCAGGCTGGCACCCCGCCCGCCCCCACACACAAATTACTGGGTGCTGGTGGCTCATGTCTGTAATCCTAGCTGCTCAGAAGGCTGAGATCTGAGGATCATGGTTCAAAGCCAGCCCAGGCAGGAAAAGTCCAGGAGACTCTTCATCGCCAATAAACCACTCAAAAACCAGAAGTGGCTCAAGTGGTAAAAGCACTGGCCTTGAGCTGAAGAAGAGCTCAGGGACAGTGCCCAGGCCCAGAGTTCAAGTCCCACAACTGACAAAAAAATTAAAAATAAAAATAAAAACACAGAACCAACAGTAGACACTTAAGAATACTCATTTTTTCAGATGTATTACTTGTATAAGTCACATTTCCACACATGTAAACCAATGTATCCCCAGCAACTTCACTCCACTTAGCATTCTCCCTTATCCCACATTTTCCCTTATTGAAACAATTTCAAAGAATACTCATTCTTTCACTCTTTCTAATTTTCTTCTTCTGTATGGTACTAGAGCTTGAATTTAGGAACACATATGGCTTATTCACTCATGGCTGGTACACTATCACGAGAGCCACAACCTCAAGACCGGCTCCATTGGTTAATTGAAGATAAAGTCTCACACCTCACTTCTGCCTGAGCTGGCTCCGAACCTCAATCCTCCTGATCTCAGACTCCTTGGTAGTTAGAATTACAGGAGAAAGTATCTAGAATTACAGGTGTAAGCCATGATTAGGTATTTATTCTTAACTTGGAGATTTATTCTTACTTGGAGCTCAAGATGTGCCAAAGTTCTGTCAGCAAGGGCACAGTAAGATGATATTTTCCGGGCTGGGAAGATGGCTCAATGGCAGAGTGCTTGCCTTGCACGCATAAGACCCTGGGTTCGATTCCTCAGCATCATGTAAATAGAAAAAGTTTGAAGTGGTGCTGTGGCTCAAGTGGTAGAATGCTAGCCTTAAGCTGAAGAGCTGAGGGACAGCGCCCAGGCCCAGAGTTCAGGCCCCACGACTGACAACAACAACAACAACAACAACAACAACAAAAAGGTGGTATTTTCCAAGTCAGGCTAAGAAGTGATCTCAAATGATAGTTAGAGGACTGCTTTTGAGAGGGAGTATGTATTCCCAATTAAATGTTCCTTCTACACCTATCCTAAACTATTCTTGCCACATCTGGATCCCCAAAACCTTGTATCACTAATGCTTTCATGCTGCTCAAAGGAAATAGGCTACACTGGAGATACAATAATCAAAAGGTGGTTAGCAATAAAGTGATATCAGCATTTTAAATGTCTTATCTTTAGAAAGCTTGAAGTCTACTTTGAGAAATAAGATCAACATGAAACTTCATTTAGTATGTGTCAAGCATGACAGGAAAGCCTGTATCGTATTATTTAACTTAAAATTCACAATATTATCTAAGTATGCATTCTCATCCTCATTTCATTTAATCAAATTGAAGCTCAAAAAATTTTAATAATTTTTCCAAATCACACAGTAAGTAGTAGAATTGAGATTTAAATCCAAGTCTGACAGACTCTAAATCATGGACTTATAATCACTACATTGTGCTGCCTCCATGTAATTACTGCAAAGAGAACACAATATAGTCCTATATAATCAAGAGAAAGAGAGCTGTGCAAACTATCACTTGAATACAGATTCACAAAAAGCATCCATCATCAAGTGTTGGTGTAGGATAGCAAAGTCTCAATGAAGATTGTTTGAAATTTTAGAAGAACTCTAGAATCTTCAGTACGGGGCCTGGGCGCTGTCCCTCAGCTCTTCAGCTCAAGGCTAACCTCTACCACTTGAGCCACAGCGCCACTTCCGGCTTTTTTTCTTTTTGCTTATGTGGTGCTGAGGAATCGAACCCAGGGCCTCATGCATGCAAAGCAAGCGCTCTACGACTGAGCCACCTTCCCAGCCCCAGTACTTTATTTCTTAGAAAAATCTAATCTAAATAATGATAAATCTTTGAACCATAAGTGTAAGGTCTGCTCCTGGGTGGCGAGCAGACTCTACCCTCCTCGCAGCAAAGTCTCTACCCAGTACCTGCGTTACCTAGGCAACTGGCACACCTGGAAGAGGTCACATCTGCATCCACTGAGGTTACATCTGAATTTGATGTAGCCACACCTTTCTCCGCCCAAACCCTAGATAAAGCCTCGCCCAGGCCCAGACCCTCTCTTTCCCAGCTCTCTCTTCTCTCTCCCACCTCTCTTTCCCAGCTCTTTCCCCGGCCTTTCCAGCCACGTGGAGGGCCAACCTGGCCTGGTCCCAGCAGGTCTACTGAATAAACCTACCCCTTACCTGAATACCACATGCGTGGTGCTGTTCTTATTCGGCTACCTCTTTTTAAAAACCTAACAATAAGGAATCAGGAAACATAGGGGAAAAGATCTGGTAGTACACACTCCCTAATACCAGCTACTTGGGAGGCGTTGGGTAAGAAGAGACAAGGCACTAGACAAAAAAGCAAAACACTATATGAAAAAGTAAACCAAGTGGTAGAATGGCTCAAGTGGTGGATGCCTAGTAATTTTGAGGCCCTCAGTTCAAATCCAAGCAAAGAAAAGGAGAGAGAGAAGGAGGAAGTAGACTGGAAGGGAAGGAGAAGAGACAGGGAAGGAGAATGGAAAGGAAAAGAGAAGAAAAAGGATTATAGAGCTAATGCTTAGTTCAGTCCGGGCAAGGCAAGACCAAACTGAGGGGAAGGAAAGAGAGAAAAGAGAAAGGGAGGGAGGGATGAAGGGAGTCAGAAATAAGGGAAAGGATGAACAAACCAAAAGTATGCAATGTGGCAAAAGAAGAGAAGCATAGATATAGAGAAACATTCATAGAGAACAGAAGAAGGAAAGCGCAATATTTTCTTGAAAATCCATTGATATATTACATTCAGAAAAGCAAAATAAATAGTGCCAGAGTTTTAACAAACTTCAAATTTGAGTCATCACTGCTAGCACACACCTATAATCCTGGCCATTCAGAAAGCTAACAACAAAGGATCATGATTCAAAGCCACCTCAGGCAAGACAAATACTCTAATCTAACTCAAACAGCAAAAAAGCCAGAAGTGGAGGGGTGGCTCAAAAAGTAGAATACCAGCCTGGGGGGTGGGGAGGGAAAAAGCTAAGCAAAACCCCTGAGTTCAGGCCTCAGTACAAGTACCAAACAACAACAAAAAATGTCCTTAAAATGTATCTTTAAAAAATTAAGGTTGGGCTGGGAAGGTGGCTCAGTGGTAGAGAGCTTGCCTTGCATGCATGAGGCCCTGGGTTCGATTCCCCAGCACCACACAAGCAAAAAGAAAAAAAGCTGGAAGTGGTGCTGTGGCTCAAGTGGTAGAGCACTAGCCTTGAGCTGAAGAGCTGAGGGACAGCGCCCAGGCCCAGAGTTCAGGCATGACCGGACCCAAAAATAAATAATAAAAAATTAAGGTAAAAGATTATAGAAAACTGAAGCAACGTCAAACAAGGTCAGAACACATCTGTAACTTGGATTTCCCAGTTTCTAGCCTTCTTAACCATTTTTTTAAACTTTTTTTTTGGGGGGGGGTGGGGAGGAAGGTCATTGAACTCTAGGCCTGGAAGCTATTCCTGTGCTCTAGCCACAGTTGCTACTTCCGATTTTCTGGTGATTAATTGGAGGTAAGAGTCTGAGACTTTCCTTCTTGGGCTGGCTTTGAACTGTGATCCTCATATCTCAGCCACCTAAGTAAGTAGGATTACAAGCATGAGCCACCAGCGCCTGGCAGTTCTAAACTTTTGTATGATACTTTTCTCTCCCTCCTTGAGCCTGCTGTATCCTTTATAAGAGATTGGACTAGCCAAAGGCTGCTAAATACCAGTCTGTAAACTAGCCATATCAAAATTACCTGAGGAGCTTTTCTTAAAAAAAAAAAATCACAATTTCAAGCAAATTAGGAGTTAACAGCTTTGGGACTGGGAATGTGGCTTAGTGATAGAGTGCTTGCCTAGCATGCACAAAGTCCTGGGTTCAATTCCTCACTACCACATAAACAGAAAAGGCCGGAGGCAGCACTGTAGCTCAAGTGGTAGTGGGCTAGCCTTGAGCAAAAGCAGCTCAGGGACAGTGCTCAGGCCCTGAGTTCAAGCCCCAGGACTGGCCAAAAAAAAAAAAAAAAGAGTAACAGCTTTATCTCTGAAGAAAGCCTAACTACAGCTATCCTTACTTCCTAGAAAAAAAGACACAGGCCTGTGGCTAGCTGAGTTGGGTCAGGCTCATGATCATGGAAATACCCCGATCAAAAAAGTAAATAATGTCCAAAAGAGTCCTCACTCCAGCAAACCAGGTATATATCGGTCTATCAGATTTTGTCCAAGAATTGATGATGACTAGCATTGGATTTTTATTATACATCACATGTTACTACAACTATTTATGAACTTATTATGTGGGAGGCACTGAGCTAAATGCCTTAATAGCATATACTCCGCATGATGACTCCATGAGTTAGGTCTCAATTCAGTCTCCTTTTAACAAATGAGTATAACAAGACACAAAAAGGTTAAGCCATTTGCCCAGTTTGTATAGCTATTAACTAGAACTGTCTGTAGACCCCAACAGACAGAGTCTATTCATCTTCTTAACTATCTGGATACAAGGTCTTTTTAAGGTTAAATGGGATAGGAAGGATAAGATTTTTGCCTTGAAACTTGCAATAAAAATGCTGGGGGAGGGGTTTTAGGAGGGAAAAAGGTGGAAGAAAACAAAGGAAGAGGTGACAACTATTCAAACAGAAATGTACCCATTATCTGACCTATGTAACTGTAATCCCTCTGTATATCGCTTTTGCAATTTAAAAAAATTAAAGAACAAATTCTGAAATTCTACAGATGCTGGTGGCTTATGCCTGTAATCTTATCTACTCAGGAGGCTGAGATCTAAGGTTGGAGGCTAGCCCTAGTAAAAAAAAGTTAGAGACTCATCTTCAATTAACCACCAAAAATGATAGGAGTGAAGCTGTGGTTCAAGTGCTACAGCCTCCACCTTGAGGAAAAAACTAAGGAACAGCACTCAGGCCCTGAGTTCAAGCCCAAGTCAAGCACCAAAATAATTAATTAAAAATAAATAAACTTGGGCTGGGAAGGTGGCTCAGTGGTACAGCACTTGCCTTGCATGCATGAGGCCCTGGGTCCGATTCCTCAGCGGCACATAAACAGAAAAAAAAAAAAAAAAAAAAGCCAGAAGTGGCGCTGTGGCTCAGGTGGTAGAGCACTAGGCTTGAGCTGAAGACCTGGGGGACAGCGCCCAGGCCCAGAGTTCAGGCCCACAACTGGACCCAAAACAAAGAAACAAACAAACAAACTTCAATCTGGCCTGATGGCTCACTCACATCTACAATCCTAGCAACTCAGGAGACTGAGATTTCAGGATCACAGTTCAAAGCCAGCCCAGGCAAAAAAGTCTATGAGACTCTTATCTCTAATAAACTACACAGAAAAAGCCAAAAATGCCACTGTGGAAGCTCAGGGACAACACCCAGGCCCTAAATTCAAGCCCCAGAATCCAGACCTGATTAATTAATTAGTTAATTAATTAAACAAACAAGCTTTCTTATACTTCACAGAGATTACAAAAAAGGAGCCCTCTGGTTCCACAGTTTATCTCTAAACACTTTCAGATGCAGATGATCTTTCTGGTCCCAGAGAGGAAGCTACAATGATATAGGAAATAAAAAGCTAGGCACGACAGCTAACACACCAGACTAAAACCACCCTTCCTTGTGTCCAGAACAAAACACTTCAGAATTTGGCAGCACCAAGTACCTAGGCAACATCAGAAATAGAGCTTGACTCCTCTTCTTCTCTAGATTTCTTCTGACCATCAAACCACCAGCAATTCCTATGCTTGGAGAGATCTGTCTAATCTGAGTCAAAATTTTGTTCTCCAAAGTCTAAAACTTCGACTCCAAAGTATGAAGTCAAAAGATACTGAATTATTAATCCACTGGTTCCCAAACTTATATGTCACAGACCAATAGACATTCCAAAACAGATTAGAAGTCGAATGTTATCCATTTTTATTTTGCTAAGGATATCTAAAAACTACCATCTAATAACAATGTTTTCCTACAATAAAGGCTATTTTACATTATTTTTAAGTAGGAAGGCCAATTTTAGGTAAATAACAATTGTTTAAGTGATTATGATAAGTTTTATGATAAGTTTTATAAGTTTTGTGAAAACAAATTTCTCTCTATTATTTTTTGTTTCTTTGAGAAGATGGATGAATTGATGCCTCAAGCCAGAACCAATGAACGTGTACAGCCTAGGCAGTATACTACAATTTACCAGCCAGAAAATCTATTGCCAAAAAGATTTAAATTATTTGCTCAATGTTGCAGAACATTATTTAAATGAATCTTCCTCTCTTATCAAGGAAAATTTAAGGACTCTTCCCCCAACCTCTAACTCTTCAGTAGGTGCCTGTCTTAAGACTGTCTTCAAATCTTTTTTCTTTTCACCACAACTGACAGAAGAAAAACAAACAAACAAACAAAAATTAGCAATAGGCCCCAAAGAGGAAACTTAGGCCATGACTCCTCCCTTCCACCCCAACCACCCAACCCAGCCTGCTCAGAGACTCTAGCTAACCAACCAACTTCTGCTAAAAATACATTCTAACTTTCAACACTATACAACAAAACTTAAAAGTAGCTTCCTGACACAAGCAGAAGCATGAGCATGAATTCAGTTTCTATAAAAATAACTCCCACACCCAAAGCTTGGGCTCTTAACTGGCAGTCACTACATGAGAAAGAAGTTCCCCAGGAAGTGGGGAACCCTGGTCCATTCCACACCACATTTTAACAAGCTCACATGTTGTAATGCCTGTGGGGCTTCAAAGGCTGTACATTCCTATGAGTCAAAAACAAAACAAAGCAAGGGCTATTTAGGCTTCTCAGGCCCAGACAAGGGAAAACCTTCACATACTAACCCATGCAGCACATGCGGCAAACCAGGTGAGCGTTGAACTCCTGTTCATCTTTGTAACAGGGCCACATGGCTCCCGAAGTCTGCTGGCCCCACCTAAAAGGAAGGGGGTCCCAAAGAGCCTCTAGACAGTGGCTGAAACTCTGCAGCTTCTCAAAGAGTCTATGAGTTGATCAGAGACATGGCGAAGGGCCGTGAGCGAAGAAGAACAGAGAGCAGAATAGAGAAGTGGCTCCACCCACAACTTCCCTTGAGGTCAGAGAGCAAGCTCCTCCCTCGAGCACTTTCAAAAATTAGGTACAGGTCTTCAGGCAGAGAGCACACCATTCAAAAATGGCAGCAACTTAACCTTCCAGATCAGCAGAGATGGGAGCTTCACATGCAAAACTCCAGTCAAGGTTCTGGGCAGACAGACGCTGGTTTGGGGGTTATTCTCCATTTGCAGAACAGGCGCTTGTAAACTGGTCAATCTTAGATAGTTGTAGAAAAGCTGGTGAACTAAAAAGCTTTACTGCCAAGTCAAGAAACAGTGCATCCATTGCCCAACAACCTGTTCCTCAGGCTTGCCTCTTCTCAGGCAGATGTACATCTAAAGTGTTAGCCAACTGAGGTCTGGTGATGGCAGAAACTACTAGGAAGTGAGTTCCCATGCTGTCCACTGACAAGACATTCCTAGATTCAAAAGGAGATTCATTTCCCCACATTTACAGTTTCCCAAAGAGTCACAATTTCTCTCCAAAGGTTCTGTCTACTCTACAAAGCAGCCCAGCCCCAGCCAGCCTCACACACAGATTAGTTCAGCAGATTTCATCAACTTCAGAAATACTGTTTGCTTGCTGCTCCATTCTTTCTCCTTATCCAGTCAGAAATGACATCTCAAAACCTCCTTCCCTTTCCCAGACCCTCCCATTTTGTCTTTACAGTCAGTACACTTAGCTGTGTCCGAAATCCCTTTATCCATCAGTGGAAGACTGCTTGCTTGTTTGTCCAACTTGTTTTCCGAGTCTTGGCTAATTGTACCAGACACTGGAATGTTGAAGAAACACAATGAACGGCTTTTTCCATTCAAAAGGCCCAACCTATCTATCGCCTCTTCACAATTCTGACCCAAACAGGGGATAGAAAAGTAGAGCCTCTGTGGATGTCAGGATACATGCTCCTGTTCTGCTCCTCACCAAGAAACAAGCCCTGCTGATAAGGGCCTAATCACTGGCCCTTTGCCCTAGCTCCCTAAATAGAATGACTTCTTTAGGCTAATACTGATGTCAATCCTGTTCCTGAAAGGGGGGTAGGGTGGGAGGAGGGGAGAGAAGCAACCAGAAAAGCAAGGTTCAGGGATTAGCCAAAAGACTACAAGAGAAAAAAAATGTAAACAGAAGCTTGTCTACCTGGACACTCAGTTTAAACAAACTCTGTGACCTCCTCAGTCACCTGACAACTTCTTTCACTCCCACTGGGTATCCCTCCTGCCTACTAACTGCTAATAATCCGGTTCTTGCTTACTAAGAAGTAAGCCTCACAGCTCACTTTTTCTATCTTCCAATAAGCTCTTGCTTACCCTAGTAAGCAGTGATAGTGGTCCACAGTGAGTCTACCTCATCAGACACTCCCTTAGCCTTGGAGAAGAAGGGTCCTCTCCACCTAGAAGATACCTTTCCCTAGAATGCATAAGAAATAGAAAAAAGGACATTTCTGAATTCATACTTAGTAACCTTTTTCCTTTGCCTGACTGAATTTTCCAGAGCTTAATAATTTTTTTTTTCTCCATATCTCTATTTTTCCTGTTTTTGGTGGGTCGTGGGGCTTGCACTCTGGGTCTGGCCACTGTCCCTTAGCTCTTCAAGGTGAGTGCTCTACCACTTGAACCACAGCACCACATCTGGTTTTCTGGTGACTTATTGGAGATTAAGTCTCATGGACTTTTCTGCCCGGGCTGGCTTTTAACCATGATCCTCATATCTCATCCTCCTGAGTAGCTAAGTATGAGCCACTGGCACTAGGCTCCATATCTCCAATTGTAACATAGAATAATCTAAGTAAAAATCAACTGAGCATCTACTGTAACAATTCATAGATAATATGATAAGAGCTTTAAGTACAATTTCATCTAATCTCAACAATTCTCTAAAAAAGATATTTTCCTTTCTAGCAATAAAATACACTATAGGGCTGGGAAGGTGGCTCAGTGAGAGAGCACTTGCCTTGCATGCATGAGGCCTTGGGTTCGATTCCTCAGCACCACATAAGCAAAAAGAAAAAAGCCGGAAGTGGTGCTGTGGCTTAAGTGGTAGAGCGCTAGCCATGAGCAGAAGAGCTGAGGGACAGCGCCCAGACCCAGAGTTCAGGCCCCATGACCGGACCCAAAAAAATAAATAAATAAAATAAAATAAAATACACTATAAAATAAAAGATTAAGCAATTTCATCAAGATTACATATTTACCTATCCAGTTCCAAAGCTGGATATTACCTCTGACAGAGACCTAAATCTGAATAACCAATCTGGCAACAGGACACTGTAGCTCTTCCCCAGAATATTCTTGGGCAGATTAGAGAAATAAAATTTCCCAACTATGGCTGACTAGAGATTTAGAGCATATCCCTTCCAATGAATACATGAAACAACTTCTAGAAATGAAATAAATTTGCAGTCTCTAAAAATCTATAAAATCATTCCTTGTCCACTTTAGGATAGTGAATCAAATATTGTCATCCTACTTCTCTGGCAGCTAAGCAGAATCTACTTCCCCAGAAGCTACTGAAGATTCAGACAAGGCCTTTCCTTCTATTCTCAGTAGGTCCTGGTTTCAAAAGGGAAGCTGCTACTGACAGAAGAACAATCCATTCTTAATTTTCCAGAAGAAATGGGCTGTTACAGTGATTATGTAGACCATTCTCATCATTTCAGGGCCCAGGTAGGAAAAGGTGAATCTGGCTACTACTACTCATCTTAAAAGGGTTGAGTGGAAGGAAAAAGTTATCTGAGAATTTATAGCTATTGGCTTTCTTACAATATTACAGATAATTGAAGCTATATATTTAATTTCATTTCTAAAATGCCCAATCCACCCACTATAATAAATACAAAGCAGTCAGACACCAGTGGCTCATGCCTGTATTATTAGCTACTAGGGGGCTGAGATCTGAGGACTGTGGTTCAAAGCCAGCCCAGGCAGCAAAGTCCAAGATTTTCTTATCTCAAATAAACTACCAAAAAAGCTGGAAGTAAAGCTGTGGTAGAGTGTTAGCCTTGAGCAAAGGAAGCTCAGGGCAGCACCCAGGCCATGAGTTCAAGCACTAGGACCAGAAAAAAAAAAGAATTTAAAGCAAATGCAGATATCATTCTTCTAATATGAAACAGTGTTTAATAATATATCACTAAATTTTTAATATATTCTCTCATTGATTTCTGCTACATTTCTAACTCATAACTATAACACTGTACTTTGTCCCAGTAGCCCATAGTAAAGTACTATGTCTTCTATGGTATCTTTTGTGAAAATATGTATAGAAAAATTATATAATCCTTAATATGTATAGAATGTATTCTAAGAACTCACCCATGCACAGCTTGGTTTGGTACTGCACACGAATAATCTCAGCAGTCAAGAGGTTGAGACAGGAAAATTGGAATTTGAAGTGAGACTCTAACTCACATTAAAATGAACAAAACTCCACCCTGCATTGTAAACTCATTTTACAGATGAGAAAACAGAAGCTAAAGCCATGTGCCAGTGGTTCACGCCTGTAATCCTAGCTACTCAGGAAGCTGACCTCTGAAGATCAAAGTACAAAGCCAGCCGGGCACTGGTGGCTCTTGCCTGTAATCCTAGCTACTCAGGAGGCTGAGATCTGAGGATCACGGTTCAAAGCCATCACGGAGAAGAGAAGTCCATGAGACTCTTATCTCCAATAAACCACTTGAAAACCGGAAGTGGCCCTGTGGCTCAAGCGGTAGAGCACTCGCCTTGAGCTGAAGAGCACACCGACAGCGCCCAAGCCAAGTTCAAGCCCCAGGGCAGATTAAAAAAAAGTTCAAAGCCAGCCCAGGCAGAAAAGTCTGTAGGACAAGTCTTATCTCCAATTAACCACCAGAAAACTGGAAGTGGAGCTGTGGCTTAAAGTAGTAGAGCACTAGCTAGCCTTGAACAAAAGAGCTCAGGAACAGTACTTTGGCTAAATTCAAGCCCAGTGACTGGAGAAAAGAAAAAAAAAAACAAAAAACGACAGTTAAAAATGGTTCTCACAGGGCTGGGAAGGTGGCTCAGTGGTAGAGTGCTTGCCTTGCATGCATGAGGCCCTGGGTTGGATTCCTCAGCACCACATAAGCAGAAAAAAAAAAAAAAGAAAGAAAAAAGCCAGAAGTGGCACTATGGCTGAAGTGGTAGAGCGCTAGCCTTGAGCTGAAGAACTGAGGGACAGTGCCCAGGCCCAGAGTTCAAGCCCACGACAGGACACCCCACCCCAAAAAAAAAATGGTTCTAGCAGGTGCAGGTAGCTCATGTCTATAATCCTAACTACTCAGGAGGCTAAGATCTGAGGATTGTGGTGCAAAGCCTGGGAAGGAACATCTGTGAGAGTCTGATCTCCAATTAACCACCAGAAAACTGGAAATGGTGCTTTGGCTCAAGTGGGAGAACACTAGCCTGCAGCTAAAGACCTGAGGGATAGCACCCAGGCCCAGAGTTCAAGCCCCACAACCACCAGACAAAAACTAAATAAATAAAAATAATGGTTCTAACCATAAAATAATAATAATAAATACACGTTATGTTAAAACAAAAATACAGTTTGACTCCAGATACTAAACGTTTTCTCACAATTCTAAACTACCTTCAAGTATAGACCAGGCTATTTCAGCAACTAGAATCATAGAAACTTAAAAGAGATATTAGCCTTTTTTACTTCTCATATAGACTAGACATTTGAAGTCCATAGGAATTAAATAACCTTACATAGTAGTAAGCAGAAGAATCAGAACAAGTCTACATCTTCTGACTCTAAGTTCAGTAGTTTTTCTACCAAAAAAGGGATTAGAGTTGAATAGCAAAAGAAAGATTAAAACATCTTTGCAATAACTAGTATATGTCTGAGTCAAGCAGAAAAGGTCAGATAAGTTGATGCTAGGGAAATGAACCCTATAATATGTATTCAAATGTTTTTTTTTTTCTTTCATGTGATTGTTTCTAACACATTTATAAGATTATTTCTTTGTTGCTTTGTATGTCCCTCCCCCACGGTATAACCCCTGCTTTCACTGTATTTGATGTCCATATAATTTGTGGAGGGGAAGGGAAAAAACAAATAGTTTGAATAAGGATACAGGTGGACCCATTGCAACAATGAGATGTACAAGTCGTATGTTGAAAACAAACCTTACAACTTTGGTGTGGGGAGGGGGGTGGAGGAGGGGGGAGAAGGAAGGAGGAGAATTGGGTGGGGGGGAAGGATGGGAAGGGATGGGAAAGGGAAACAAAAGAGGAGGCTACAATGCTTGATAAGAAATGTACTCATTATCTTGCCCATGTAATTGTAACCCCTCTGTACAGTATTTTCACAATAATATATATATATAATAAAAATAAAAAAAGAAAGATTTAAACCAAGAGCTGGTGGTTCACACCTGTAATTCTAGCGTCTCAGAAGGCTAGGATCTGAGCATTGAGGTTCAAAATCAAGTAGGCAGACAAATCTAAGATATTCACATATCCAACTAACCAGCAAGAAGCTAAAACTAGAGGTGTGACATAAGTGATCAAGTATCAGCTAGTGCAAAAGCACAAGGCCTTGATTTCAAGCCCTAGTACTAGCACAATAAATAAATGATAAATCTAATGCTTTAGTTATTTAAACAAAGATAAATAATTACTAGGTCATTTTAGAATTGATTTATAATTGTATATGACTCAATAGTGTGATGGAATTGCCAGAGACAATGATCATTTCATGTGGTCTAGACTGAGATAATTTTGGCTGGTTCTTCTAGCGGAATGTTGGAGATTGGAAGAACCTTTAGAGATCAGATTTTTTCGAAGCTTTCATTTTATAAATAAAGAAAAACACCCCCCAACCCTAAAAAACAAACAAATAAATAAAAATTAGCCTTTCATAAACAAAAAATTCAAATGTTTCTTGAAAAATTATAAGATACGTTTGAGTATTTTTATAGTTAAGAAACAATGTAATTTTTTTTTTTGGTTGGTCGTGGGACTTGAACTCTGGGCTTGGGCGCTGTCCCTGTGCTCTTCAGCTGAAGGCGAGCGCTCTACCGCTTGTGCCACAGCGCCACTTCTGGTTTTCTAGGGGTTTATTGGAGATAAGAGTCTCACGGACTTTCCTGCCTAGACTGGCTTTGAACCGTGATCCTCAGATCTCAGCCTCCTGAGTAGCTAGGATTACAGGCGTGAGCCACCAGCGCCAGGCGAAACAATGTATTTTTTCTATATTAAAAATAAAATAATATACTACTTTTCATTATATCTATATCATTCAATTAAACAATATATACAGTATCCACATTGGGCCACACATAAAACTAAGCTAAGCCCTCTAAATATACATGAACAGGACATGGCTCCTGCTACAACTTATGCCTACAACTTATGCTATCTTAATTCTTTTTTTTTTTCCCTTTTCTTTTTTTTTCTGGTCGTGGGGCCTCAACTCTGGGCCTGGGTGCTGTCTCTCAGCTCTTCAACTCAAGGCTAAACGCTCTACCACTTGAGCCACAGTGCTACTTACAGTTTTTTCTGCTTATGTGGTGCTGAGGAATCCAACCCAGGGCCTCATGCATGCAAGGCAAGCACTCTACCACTGAGCCACCTTTCCAGCCCCTGTCTTAATTCTTTTATTGGTTTATTCAAGTAATAATGACTGATACCTCTTTTGTCTCAGACACTTGAGATGGTATGATGAATAAGAGTCTCTGTTCTCAAAGGTCTTAGTTTAATACAGTCTACTTAGTGAGGAAAGAGAAGCTGAGCAAGATGGTAATATAGGGTTGAAAAAGTAGGATTTTATAGGATCTGCTATAGGATCAGGAGGAGAAATACTTTTGGTCTAATCAAGGAAGACTTTCCAGGGTCAAAGGGCAAGTAACTGTTTACTTTGAAGACAAACACCAAGCAGCCCAGTTGAAAAGAGGATATAGACATTTCTGGCAAACAACTATGGGTGTTTGTTGGCAAAGACAGGAAATGAAGCTCATGAACCAGACAGAGGGCAAATCATATAAACCCTTTTTTATGTCATGATAAAGAGCTTGCCCTTTCTTCAAACAGTAGTGAACTCTGGATTTTAAGCAAGAGAGTGACAGAGACAATTCTCTGTTTTAGAAAGATAACTCTGACTACAGTCAGAAGACAAGATGAGGTGAAGTCATTTCAACAGTCATAGAACTAAGAAAATTTCAAAAGACTCAAATACAATAGGAAAATTTAAGGATAATGAGATAACATATGTGAATGCAAGTGTCAGCAGTCTTTAATTCCCCTCTCCCCCCCCCCCCCCCCCCCGTTGTGGGGCCTGAACTCTGGGCCTGGGCACTGTCCCTCAGGCTCTTCAGCTCAAGGCTAGTGTTCTACCACTTGAGCCACAGCACCACTTCAGCTTTTTCTGCTTATGTGCTGAGGAATTGAAAATAGGGACTCATGCATGCAAGGCAAGCACTCTACACTGAGCCACCTTCCCAGCCGGCTTTAAGTTTTTTTAATATTTAAAATTGTAAATACTAGTCTTAAAGTTATTCTATGGTTTCAGTACAAATTGCTATGCTTTTCTACATCTTGATTACATCTGCTAAAAAGATGGTGACTTAGGAATGTGACTGTAAAAACCACTTACTTGAATCATATAACTTGATTTCACTAATCACTACCAGTGACTACTTCCCCACCTTTCTGCTCTCTCTCTCTCTCTCTCTCTCTCTCTCTCTCTCTCTCTCTCTCTCACTCACTCACACACACACACACACACACACACATAGAGGCTGAATCACACTTTCAAAGTAAACAGTTAACTGTTAAAGTAAAACAGTTTAACTGTCCAAAAGGAATACTAGAACACAGTTATAAAAATCACACATAATAATATCAATTATTTTCAAATATAACCTATCCCGATGCAGAGAGAAGGGACCAGACTTGATCTTTGCTGGGCAGAATTCAGACTAAAAGTTACAAGTTATAGATGAGAGACTTTCAGCTTAAAAAAGAATTTCAGTTAGACTGAAGACATGACTTAAGAGAGTATAAAGCCCCAAGTTCATTCAAGCCCCTGTACCAACTACACACACACCTATACTCTCCCTCTCTCTTCTCTCTCTCTCTCTGTTGCCAACAAAACCAACGGTCCATAAGTTGTATAAGCTATAATCATACCGTTAAGCAAAAGAATGACTTTTGATGAGGGTAGTACAAAGTAGGAAGTAGGATCCATTAATGTGTAAGGACCCTTCCAATTCTAAAAGCAAAACAGAATATGATATTACTTTTATTTTAAAAAGGTTATATCAAAAAATTTTTAATTTAAAAATATACACATAAACTGGGCAATCAGTGGCTCACATTTGAAATCCTAGAAATTCAGATCTAAGGATCGTACTTTGAAGTCATCCAGTTAGGAATGTCTGTAAGACCTTTTTTTTTTTTTGTCAGTTGTGGGGCCTGAACTCTGGGCCTAGGCACTGTCCTCAGCTCTTCAGTTCAAGGCTAGCAGCTCTACCACCACTTTGAGCCACAGGGCCACTTCTGGTTTTTTCTGCTTATGTGGTGCTGAGGAATTGAACCAGGGTCTCATGCATGCAAGGCAAGCACTCTACCACTGAACCACCTTCCCAGCCCCTCTACGAGACTCTTATCTCCAATTAACCACCTAAAAAACAGAAATGGAGCTGTGGCTCAACTGGTAGAGTGCTAGCCTTGAGCAAAAAAGTTCAGGGACAGTGTCCAGACCCTGAGTTCAAGCCCCAAGACTGGCACCAAAAAACAAAAAAGTACAAACACAGACACACACATATACAAACTGAGGATTTATTAGAACCCAGTATCTCAAAACTGCAGTACTAAAACTTTAAGATCATCTAGTCCAGCAATATTCAACTGTCATAACACTCTGACAGATTATATACTGATTTGAATACCAAAGCTTAATACCAAAGTCAAATTTATGTATTCAAATTTGTTTCATATATTAAATCCAAATGACAACTATGGCCCTAAGGACCTGACTTAAGTGGTACAGTGCTTGTGTGCTTGAGGCCCTGGGTTCAATCCTTAGTTCCAAGGGGTAGAAGAAAACCAACAAATGACAAAAACAATTGGATAATTTTGTTCCATTGGCATTTTTTTCTTTTTGGAGACTGGGTCTCACTATGCAACCCAGGCTGGCCTTAAACTTGCCATCCTCCTGCCTTAACCTTCCAAGTGCTGGGATCATAGGCATAGGCCAATAATCAAATACTCATAATTTAAGTTGGGAGATTGATTACAGTCATATCACTCTCAGCATCTGTTTTGTTTCTATGTTATGTTTATTGAAGATAATCAATATTTAAACTAGTTCATATAAATAGAAATAAATAGTAATAGCTGTTTGTCAAGTAAAGAGATAGAAACACCTGCAAGAATTGAAGAAAGTTGGGGCTGGGAAGGTGGCTCAGTAGTAGAGTGCTTGCCTTGCATGCATGAGGCCTTGGGTTCGATTCCTCAGCAGAAAAAAAAAAAAAAAAGCTGGAAGTGGCACTGTCGCTCAAGTGGTAGAATGCTAACCTTGAGCTGAGGAGCTGAGGGACAGTGCCCAGGCCCAGAGTTCAGGCCCACAACCGGACCCAAAAATAAACAAAAAACACAGGGCTGGGAAGTTGGCTCAGTGGTAGAGCGCTTGCCTTGCATGCCTGAGGCCATGGGTTCGATTCCTCAGCACCACATAAGCAAAAAGAAAAAAGCCAGAAGTGGCGCTGTGGCTCAAGTGGTAGAGCGCTAGCCTTGAGCTGAAGAGCTGAGGGACAGCACCCATGCCCAGAGTTCAGGCCCCACAACTGGACCCCCCCCCCAAAAAAAAAAAACCAACCAAAAGTAAACAAAAAACAAAAGAATTGAAGAAGATTAAATGACTTTAATATCTAAAATCATACCTACTCTTCATACTATGTAATATGAAAAGGAAAGTGAAAGAAGAACAAAAACCTTCAGTACATACTAGGCCAGTATTACATTATCACATGACAATGTGTCACCTACTCATTATTATGGGTGGAACATCTGAGCTCACACAACTGTTCTGTGTGTTCCAATTTAATTTAAAAAAAAAAAAAAAAGCTGGGTGCCCTTG